>NC_052345.1:1285998-1288498 GCF_016432855.1 Salvelinus namaycush | reverse complement strand
ATGTTCAAAATGTTCATAAGTGACAAGCATGGTCAAATAATAATCAGGAATAAATGTCAGTTGGCTTTTCATAGCCGATCATTAAGAGTTGAAAACAGCAGGTCTGGGACAGGTAGGGGTTCCATAACCGCAGGCAGAACAGTTGAAACTGGAATAGCAGCAAGGTCAGGTGGACTGGGGACAGCAAGGAGTCATCATGCCCGGTAGTCCTGACGTATGGTCCTAGGGCTCAGGTTCTCCGAGAGAGAGAAAGAAAGAGAGAAGGAGAGAATTAGAGAGAGCATACTTAAATTCACACAGGACACTGGATAAGACAGAAGAAGTACTCCAGATATAACCAACTGACCCTAGCCCCCCGACACATAAACTACTGCAGCATAAATACTGGAGGCTGAGACAGGAGGGGTCAGGAGACACTGTGGCCCCATCCGATGATACCCCCGGACAGGGCCAAACAGGAAGGATATAACCCCACCCACTTTGCCAAAGCACAGCCCCCGCACCACTAGAGGGATATCTTCAACCACCAACTTACAATCCTGAGACAGGGCCGAGTATAGCCCACAAAGATCTCCACCACAGCACAAACCAAGGGGGGGCGCCAACCCAGACAGGAAGATCACGTCAGTAACTCAACCCACTCAAGTGACGCACCCCTCCTAGGGACGGCATGAAAGAGCACCAGTAAGCCAGTGACTCAGCCCCTGTAATAGGGTTAGAGGCAGAGAATCCCAGTGGAGAGAGGGGAACCGGCCAGGCAGAGACAGCAAGGGCGGTTCGTTGCTCCAGAGCCTTTCTGTTCACCTTCACACTCCTGGGCCAGACTACACTCAATCATATGACCTACTGAAGAGATAAGTCTTCAGTAAAGACTTAAAGGTTGAGACCGAGTCTGCGTCTCTCACATGGGTAGGCAGACCGTTCTATAAAAATGGAGATCTATAGGAGAAAGCCCTGCCTCCAGTTGTTTGCTTAGAAATTCTAGGGACAATTAGGAGGCCTGCGTCTTGTGACCGTAGCGTACGTGTAGGTATGTATGGCAGGACCAACTCGGAAAGATAGGTAGGAGCAAGCCCATGTAACGCTTTATAGGTTAACAGTAAAACCTTGAAATCAGCCCTTGCCTTAACAGGAAGCCAGTGTAGGGAAGCTAGCACTGGAGTAATATGATCAAATTTCTTGGTTCTAGTCAGGATTCTAGCAGCCGTATTTAGCACTAACTGAAGTTTATTTAGTGCTTTATCCGGGTAGCCGGAAAGTAGAGCATTGCAGTAGTCTAACCTAGAAGTAACAAATGCATGGATTAATTTTTCTGCATCATTTTTGGACAGAACATTTCTGATTTTTGCAATGTTACGTAGATGGAAAAAAGCTGTCCTTGAAACAGTCTTGATATGTTCGTCAAAAGAGAGATCAGGGTCAAGAGTAACGCCGAGGTCCTTCACAGTTTTATTTGAGACGACTTTACAACCATCAAGATTAATTGTCAGATTTAACAGAAGATCTCTTTGTTTCTTGGGACCTAGAACAAGCATCTCTGTTTTGTCCGAGTTTAAAAGTAGAACGTTTTCAGCCATCCACTTCCTTATGTCTGAAACACAGGCTTCTAGCGAGGGCAATTTTGGGGCTTCACCATGTTTCATTGAAATGTACAGCTGTGTGTCATCCGCATAGCAGTGAAAGTTAACATTATATATGTTTTCGAATAACATCCCCAAGAGGTAAAATATATAGTGAAAACAATAGTGGTCCTAAAACGGAACCTTGAGGAACACCGAAATGTACAGTTGATTTGTCAGAGGACAAACCATTCACAGAGACAAACTGATATCTTTCCGACAGATAAGATCTAAACCAGGCCAGAACTTGTCCGTGTAGGCCAATTTGGGTTTCCAGTCTCTCCAAAAGAATGTGGTGATCGATGGTGTCAAAGGCAGCACTAAGGTCTAGTAGCACGAGGACAGATGCAGAGCCTCGGTCTGACGCCATTAAAAGGTCATTTACCACCTTCACAAGTGCAGTCTCAGTGCTATGATGGGGTCTAAAACCAGACTGAAGCATTTTGTATACATTGTTTGTCTTCAGGAAGGCAGTGAGTTGCTGCGCAACAGCTTTTTCTAACATTTTTGAGAGGAATGGAAGATTCGATATAGGCCGATAGTTTTTTATATTTTCCGGGTCAAGGTTTGGCTTTTTCAAGAGAGGCTTTATTACTGCCACTTTTAGTGAGTTTGGTACACATCCGGTGGATAGAGAGCCGTTTATTATGTTCAACATAGGAGGGCCAAGCACATGAAGCAGCTCTTTCAGTAGTTTAGTTGGAATAGGATCCAGTATGCAGCTTGAAGGTTTAGAGGCCATGATTATTTTCATCATTGTGTCAAGAGATATAGTACTAAAACACTTAAGTGTCTCTCCCGATCCCAGGCCCTGGCAGAGCTGTGCAGATCCAGGACAGCTAAACCCTGGAGGAATACGCAGATTTAAAGAGGGGTCCGTA
>NC_052345.1:1273498-1280998 GCF_016432855.1 Salvelinus namaycush | reverse complement strand
GTAATGAGGATACAGGGTAGAGATGAGGGTTAGGGAGGGTAATGAGGATACAGGGTAGGGGTGAGGGTTAGGGAGGGTAATGAGGATACAGGGTAGGGTAGGAGGATACAGGGTAGGGGTGAGGGTTAGGGAGGGTAATGAGGATACAGGTTAGGGGTGAGGGTTATGGAGGGTAAGGAGGATACAAGGTAGGGGTGAGGGTTAGGGAGGGTAATGAGGATACAAGGTAGGGGTGAGGGTTAGGGAGAGTAATGAGGATACAGGGTAGGGGTGAGGGTTAGGGAGGGTAATGAGGATACAGGGTAGGGGTGAGGGTTAGGGAGGGTAAGGAGGATACAGGGTAGGGGTGAGGGTTAGGGAGGGTAATGAGGATACAGGGTAGGGGTGAGGGTTAGGGAGGGTAATGAGGATACAGGGTAGGGGTGAGGGTTAGGGAGGGTAAGGAGGATACAGGGTAGGGGTGAGGGTTAGGGAGGGTAATGAGGATACGGGGTAGGTGTGAGGGTTAGGGAGGGTAATGAGGATACGGGGTAGGGGTGAGGGTTATGGAGGGTAAGGAGGATACAGGGTAGGGGTGAGGGTTAGGGAGGGTAATGAGGATACAGGTTAGGGGTGAGGGTTATGGAGGGTAAGGAGGATACAAGGTAGGGGTGAGGGTTAGGGAGGGTAATGAGGATACAAGGTAGGGGTGAGGGTTAGGGAGAGTAATGAGGATACAGGGTAGGGGTGAGGGTTATGGAGGGTAATGAGGATACAGGGTAGGGGTGAGGGTTAGGGAGAGTAATGAGGATACAGTGTAGGGGTGAGGGTTAGGGAGGGTAATGAGGATACAGGGTAGGGGTGAGGGTTAGGGAACTCAGAAAGAGGTGAGAGGGAATGGGGGTTGTAGTAATAAAAGGAGGGAGGGAGACGAAGAGAAAGAGTAAAAGGAAGGAGAGAGAGAGGGATTGTGAAAACAAGAGTGGCTAGAGGCTACGGCTGAGGACAGGAACAAGAAGTCCCACTATGAACTCAGCACAGTCATCAAACAAGCGAAAGGACAATATAGGAATAAGGTGGAGTCATATTTCACAGGCTCCAACAGATGTTGCATGTGGCAGGGGTCACAGTCCATTACAGATTACAAAGGAAGACCCAGCTGTGATCTGCCCAACGATGCCTCTCTACCAGAAGAACTCAATGCATTTTTTGCATGCTTTGAAAAGAACAACATTGTGCTGGGTGTGAGGGCCCCCGCCAACCCAGAAGATTCTCAATTACATCTCACCCACCTAGAGGAAGAGGACGATGAGACAGCCTACAGGGAGGAGGTCAGTGAACTGGCAGTGTGGGGCCGGAGCAACAACCTCTCTCTCAACGTCAGTAAGACCAAGGAGCTGATCGTGGACTACAGGAAACGGGGGGGCGAGCACGCCTCCATCCACATAGTTCCTCGGTTTCCACATCACTAAGGACGCTCAGTCGTGAAGAAGGTGCGACAGTGCCTCTTCCCCCTCAGGAGGTTGAAAAGGTTTGGCAAATCCTCAAAAAGTTCTGCAGCTGTACCATTGAGAGCATCTTGACGGACAGCCCAGTACATCACTGGGGCCAAGCTCCCTGCCACCCAGTAACTCTATATCAGGCGGTGTGAAAGGAAGGCCCAGAATATTGGTATAGACTCCAACCACACAAGCCATAGACTGTTCTCTTTGCTTCCGCATGGAAAGCAGTACAGGCACATCAAGACTGACACCAACAGGCTCCTGAACAGCTTCTATCCCCGTGCCATAAGACTGATACATAGTCTCTTGGCACACTCACAGGGCCCTACACACTTAAAGGCTCTGCATGGTCAGTCCGACATCTGAAGTGCAACACTTACTGACGCAGCCTCCACAGACTTCTGGGCTTAGCGGAGCGAAACAGAGCTCTGGTGAAGGAAGTTGTCAAGGAAGTGAGTTTGTGTTTATACAGGACGTACCTTCCCCACCTACCGTCAACCAATCATGTGCATGCGGAGCTATACGGAGCCCTCCCCACCTACCGTCAACCAATCATGTGCATGCGGAGCTATACGGAGCCCTCCGCAGTGTTACAACATGTGAGAGGTGCACAGCGATGCGGTATGGAGCTTGATTTGGCCTTGAATGGGCTTTTACGCACACTCCAACACACACACAAACACCATCATTTGCTCACACACATACAGCGCCTTCGGAAAGTATTCAGACCCCTTGACTTTTTCCACATTTCGTTACGTTACAGCTTTATTCTAAACTAAACCTCAGGAATCTACACACAACAGTCCCATGATGACAACAAAAAAACAGAAATACTTTATTTCCATAAGTATTCAGACCCTTTGCTATGAGACTTCGAAATTGAGCTCAGGTGCATCCTGGTTCCATTGATCATCCTTGAGATGTTTCTACAACTTTATTGGAGTCCACCTGTGGTAAATGTAATTGATTGGACATGATTTGGAAAGGCACACCTGTCTATGTAAGGTCCCACAGTTGACCGTGCATGTCAGAGCAAAAACCAGGAATTGTCTGTAGAGCTCCGAGACAGGATTGTGTCGAGGCACAGATCTGAGGAAGGGGACCAAAAAATGTCTGCAGCATTGAAGGTCCCCAAGAACACAGTGTCCTCCATCATTCTTAAAATGGAAGAAGTTAAGAACCACCAAGTTCCTAGAGCTGGCCGCCCGGCCAAACTGAGCAATCAGGGGAGAAGGGCCTTGGTCAGGGAGGTGACCAAGAACCCAATGGTCACTCTGACAGAGCTCTAGAGTTCCTCTGTGGAGATGGAAAAACCTTCCAGAAGGACAACCATCTCTGTAGCACTCCACCAATCAGGCCTTTATGGTAGAGTGGCCTGACGGAAGCCACTCCTCAGTAAAAGGCACATGACAGCCTGCTTGGAGTTTTCCAAAAGGCACCTAAAGACACTCAGACCATGAGAAACAAGTTTCTCTGGTCTGATGTGAAGCATGGTGGTGGCAGCAGTGAAGCATGGTGGTGGCAGCATCATGCGGTGGGGATGTTTTTCAGAAGTAGGGACTGAGAGACTAGTCTAGATCGAGGGAAAGATGAACGGAGCAAAGTACAGATAGATCCTTGATGAAAACCTGCCCCAGAGCGCTCAGGACCTCAGACTGGGGTGAAGGTTCACCTTCCAACAGTACAATGACCCTAAGCACACAGCCAAGACAACACAGGTGTGGCATCGGGACAAGTCTGAATGGACTTGAGTGGCCCAGCCAGAGCCCGGACTTGAACCCGATCGAACATCTCTGGAGAGACCTGAAAATATCTGTGCAGCGACGCTCCACATGCATGCGACGCTCCACATGCATCCTGACCGGTTGCATCACCGCCTGGTATGGCAACTGCTCAGCATCTGACCGTAAGGCGCTGCAGATGGTAGTGCGAACGGCCCAGGACATCACTGGGGCCAAGCTTCAATAGGCGGTGTCAGAGGAAAGCCCATAAAATTGTCAGAGACTCCAGTCACCCAAGTTATAGACTGTTCTCTCTGCTACCGCACGGCAAGCGGTACCGGAGCGCCAAGTCTAGGACCAAAAGACTCCTCAACAGCTTCTACCCCCAAGCCATTAGACTGCTGAACAATTCATAAAATCGCCACCGGACAATTTACATTGACCACCCCCTCCCTTTTGTACACTGCTGCTACTCGCTGTTTGTTTGTTACCTATGCATAATCACTTCGCCCCCACCTACATGTACAGATTACCTCAACTAGCCTGTACCCCTGCACACTGACTGAACCGGTGCCCCCTGTATATAGTCTCGTTATTGTTATTCTTGTTGTGTTACTTTTTAATATTACTTTTTACTTTAGATTACTTATTACATTTTTTCCTCTTCTTGAACTGTATTGTTGGTTAAGGGCTTGTAAGTCAGCATTTCACGGTAAAGTCTACACTTGTTGTATTCGGCGCATGTGACAAATAAAGTTTGATTTGATTTGATCTGCAGAGAAGAATGGGAGAAACTCCCCAAATACAGGTGTGCCAAACTTGTAGCGTCATACCCAAGAAGACTCGAGGCTGTAAATGTGATTTCAATTTTTTATTTTGTATAAAAAAAATTACATGTTTTTTTTTTTATTTAGTTTTGCTTTGTCATTATGGGCTATTGTGTGTAGATTGATTAAGAAAAAATATATATTATACATTTTATAATAAGGCTGTAACGTAAAAAAATGTGGATAAAGTCAAGGGGTCTGAATACTTTCCAAAAGGCACTGTAATATGCACATACATTTATACTGACTCTACATACACACTCACCCACTTACCTACTCACATACAACCATCATACACTGCTGCTACTCTGTTTATACTGACTACATACACACTCACCCACTCACCCACTCACCCACTCACATACAACCATCATACACTGCTGCTACTCTGTTTATACTGACTACATACACACTTACCCACTCACACACTCACCCACTCACCCACTCACATACAACCATCATACACTGCTGCTACTCTGTTTATACTGACTCTACATACACACTCACCCACTCACCCACTCACACACTCACCCACTCACCCACTCACATACAACCATCATACACTGCTGCTACTCTGTTTATACTGACTCTACATACACACTCACCCACTCACCCACTCACATACAACCATCATACACTGCTGCTACTCTGTTTATACTGACTACATACACACTCACCCACTCACATACAACCATCATACACTGCTGCTACTCTGTTTATACTGACTACATACACACTCACCCACTCACCCACTCACCCACTCACCCACTCACCCACTCACATACAACCATCATACACTGCTGCTACTCTGTTTATACTGACTACATACACACTCACCCACTCACCCACTCACACACTCACCCACTCACCCACTCACATACAACCATCATACACTGCTGCTACTCTGTTTATACTGACTACATACACACTCACCCACTCACCCACTCACCCACTCACCCACTCACATACAACCATCATACACTGCTGCTACTCTGTTTATACTGACTCTACATACACACTCACCCACTCACCCACTTACCTACTCACATACAACCATCATACACTGCTGCTACTCTGTTTATACTGACTCTACATACACACTCACCCACTCACCTACTCACCCACTCACATACAACCATCATACACTGCTGCTACTCTGTTTATCATATATCCTGATGCCTAGTGACCTTACCCCTATACTTATCTACCTCTATAGATCCAGTATCCCTGTACATTATAAAATGGTACTGACTCTGTATATAGTATGTTTACCCCTATACATATCTACCTCTATAGATCCAGTATCCCTGTACAGTATAACATGGTACTGACCCTGTATATAGTATGTTTACCCCTATACATATCTACCTTTATAGATCCAGTATCTCTGTACATTATAATATGGTACTGGAACTGACCCTGTATATTTTATGCTTACTTTATCGTGTTATTTTTATATCTTGTGAGTTTTTGTTCTACCTTGTTATTTTTAGTATTACATTGTTATTGATTACTGCATAGTTGGGTTTAGAGCTAGCAAGAAAGGGATTTCACTTGTGCATGTGACAATAAAACTTGAAACTCTCTCTCTCTCTGACCCCTAAACTGAAAACAACAGCAGTCACATACTAACTCTTCCCTCTGTCGGTTTCCATGCCGACCAGTTTGAAGCGTGAGCGTTTGAGAGAGTAGCTTGTTACAACTGGACGAGAGAGAGAGACAGAGAGCGAGGGAGAGGAGACAGAGAGAGAGAGAGAGAGAGAGGAGACAGAGAGAGAGAGAAAGAGAGAAAGAGACAGAGAGAGGAGACAGAGAGAGAGAGACAGAGAGACAGAGAGAGAGAGGAGACAGAGAGAGAGAGAGAGAGAGAGACAGAGAGAGAGAGAGACAGAGAGAGAGAGAGACAGAGAGAGCAAGAGAGGAGACAGAGAAAGAGAGAGAGAGGAGACAGAGAGAGAGAGAAGACAGAGAGAGAGAGAGAGAGAGAGAGAGAGAGAGAGAGAGGAGACAGAGGGAGAGAGAGGAGACAGACAGAGAGAGAGAGGAGACAGAGAGAGAGAGACAGAGAGAGAGACAGACAGAGAGAGCGAGAGAGGAGACAGAGAAAGAGAGAGAGAGGAGACAGAGAGAGAGAGAGGAGACAGCGAGAGAGAGAGAGAGGAGACAGAGAGAGAGAGAGAGGAGACAGAGAGAGAGAGAGAGAGAGAGAGAGAGAGCGAGAGACAGAGAGAGCGAGAGAGAGACAGAGAGAGAGAGAGAGCGAGAAAGAGAGAGAGACAGAGAGAGAGAGAGAGAGAGCGAGAAAGAGAGAGAGACAGAGAGAGCAAGAGAGAGACAGAGAGAGAGAGAGAGCGAGAGAGAGAGAGAGAGACAGAGAGAGAGAGAGAGAGAGACAGAGAGAGAGAGACAGAGAGAGAGAGAGAAAGCAAAGAGTTCATGGCAAACAAAAAGTCCCACACAACAAATAGAAAATGAATACCGTTGGTGTGAATAAGTATATACAACGAATGACAACTAAAGCAATAAACTAAAATACATACAATTGAACAAACAGAAAACATTGCATCCCCCATTGTGAAGAGTTAACTAATGTGGCCCTTCAGTGCACAGGTAATGTTTATGCACTCAGCAACTCCTTCAATCAGGATGGATGGTAAATTGGGATTCTAGAAACTGTAAACATTTTAACCCTATTCCCTAGATAGTGCAACTCTTTGACCAGATGGCACTCTATTCTCTATTCAGTGTATAACAGAAGGGGATGAGTGATTGAAACTCACTCCTCAGCCTGAAATGTCTTCACTTTGGGTTAGAATGTTTCAGGCGGTCGGTCACCTGTGTTTTTGATGCAGAAAATACAGGACCAGTCAAAAGTTTGGACACACCTACTCATTAAATATTAAAGTAATATAGTATATCTTCTATGTTGTGTGTAATTCATATCCAAAGAGTAACAAAGTACATGTTCAAGTAACTAAGTATATGTTAAAGGGAAAGGGGGTAACTAAGTATATGTTAAAGGGAAAGGGGGTAACTAAGTATATGTTAAAGGGAAAGGGGGTGATTAAGTATATGTTAAAGGGAAGGGGGTAACTAAGTATATGTTAAAGGGAAAGGGGTAATTAAGTCTATGTTAAAGGGAAAGGGTGTAATTAAGTCTATGTTAAAGGGAAAGGGGGTAACTAAGTATATGTTAAAGAGAAAGGGGGTAACTAAGTATATGTTAAAGGGAAAGGGAGTAACTAAGTATATGTTAAGGGGGTAATTAAGTCTATGTTAAAGGGAAAGGGTTGTAATAAGTCATGTTAAAGGGAAAGGGGTAACTAAGTATATGTTAAAGGGAAGGGAGTAACTAAGTATTAGTAAGGGAAGGGAGTAATAAGTATATGTTAAGGGGGTAATTAAGTTATGTAAAGGGAAAGGGGTAATTAAGTATATGTGTAAAGGAAAGGGGTGTAAAAAAAAAAAATT
>NC_052345.1:1256465-1273398 GCF_016432855.1 Salvelinus namaycush | reverse complement strand
ATTGTAGAAAAAGACCAGACATTTTCAACATGCATAAAATCAAACACTTTATTATATTTGTTCTTACTTTCCATATGTATCCCAAAAATACAGTTACACAAATTCCATACAGTAAGAACATTTAAGACTGCTTTTGTAATGAAGTGAACATATGTAAGGAGAATGCTTTGTTGTTTTCAGTTTCTCTCTCTGTCTCTCTGTCTCTCTCGGTCTTTCTCTCTGTCGCTCTCTGTCTGTCTCTCTCAGTTCAATTCAATTCAATATTGTCAACGGGACAACAGTAACAACAATAACCAAGGGTGAAAATAACCATACATTCAACAATAACAATAAGCATACAGTAGAGGACATGTGCAGGTTGATTGGTCTGTCAGACACTGTCCCTCATCTTATGGCAGGCAGCAATGTAGTGCGCTGCCAACCCACAGCTCTCTGCGTCCTCCCCCAACAGCCTATCCTCATCAGAGAGGTCTTGAAACCTTGAATAAGGGTTCTCTCTCTGTCTCTCTCTCCTCTCCTCAGTGCCTAGTGAAATTCTTTACACCCATTGGACATGTTGATACCTTCAATTCAAATCTAAAAAGTGAAGAAAATAAAATCATACAGATCTACATGAACGACTAACATTTTCCAAGTGTCATGAATATTATAGACATTTTCTTTCCTTGCTGACCAGACACACACACACGCACGCACGCACGCAGGCAGGCAGGCAGGCAGGCAGGCAGGCAGGCAGGCAGGCAGGCAGGCAGGCAGGCAGGCAGGCAGGCAGGCAGGCAGGCAGGCAGGCAGGCAGGCACGCACGCACGCACGCACGCACGCACGCACACACACACACACACACACACAATGTCAGTCTGTGGTGACTGGAGTGGTCCTGATGTCCTCAGTGAACTGATAGGCGTCCATTTCAGACGCCTGAGTCATTAATGGATTAATAGAGCAGATCTAACCTGTGTCACTAGGCCAACAAAAAATGATTGTTGAAAAAAAAAAAAAAAACAGAGAAAAAACAAAAATACAACAAAAAAAACAAAAAAACAAAAAAAAAAAAAAAAAAAAAAAAAAAAAAAAAAAAAAACAATAAAATAAAAAAAAAAAAAAAAAAAAAAACACAACAAGGAAAAAAAAAAAAAAGGAGGAATGTAAGTATATGTTAAAGGGAAAGGGGGTAACTAAGTATATGTTAAAGGGAAAGGGGGTAACTAAGTATATGTTAAAGGGAAAGGGGGTAACTAAGTATATGTTAAAGAGAAAGGGGGTAACTAAGTATATGTTAAAGAGAAAGGGGGTAACTAAGTATATGTTAAAGAGAACGGGGGTAATTAAGTATATGTTAAAGGGAAAGGGGTAACTAAGTATATGTTAAAGGGAAATGGGGTAACTAAGTATATGTTAAAGAGAAAGGGGGTAACTAAGTATATGTTAAAGAGAAAGGGGGTAACTAAGTATATGTTAAAGAGAACGGGGGTAATTAAGTATATGTTAAAGAGAAAGGGGGTAACTAAGTATATGTTAAAGGGAAAGGGGGTAACTAAGTATATGTTAAAGGGAAAGGGGGTAATTAAGTATATGTTAAAGAGAAAGGGGGTAACTAAGTATATGTTAAAGGGAAAGGGGTAACTAAGTATATGTTAAAGGGAAAGGGGGTAACTAAGTATTTGTTAAAGGGAAAGGGGGGTAACTAAGTATATGTTAAAGGGAAAGGGGGTAACTAAGTATATGTTAAGGAAGGGGGTAACTAAGTATATGTTAAGGGAAAGGGGGTAACTAAGTATATGTTAAAGGGAAAGGGGGTAACTAAGTATATGTTAAAGGGAAAGGGGGTAACTAAGTATATGTTAAAGGGAAAGGGGGTGATTAAGTATATGTTAAAGGGAAAGGGGGTAACTAAGTATATGTTAAAGAGAAAGGGGGTAATTAAGTATATGTTAAAGGGAAAGGGGGTAACTAAGTATATGTTAAAGGGAAAGGGGGTAACTAAGTATATGTTAAAGGGAAAGGGGGTAACTAAGTATATGTTAAAGGGAAAGGGGGTAGCTAAGTATATGTTAAAGAGAACGGGGGTAACTAAGTATATGTTAAAGAGAAAGGGGGTAACTAAGTATATGTTAAAGAGAAGGGGGTAACTAAGTATATGTTAAAGGGAAAGGGGGTAACTAAGTATATGTTAAAGGGAAAGGGGGTAACTAAGTATATGTTAAAGGGAAAGGGGGTAACTAAGTATATGTTAAAGAGAAAGGGGGTAACTAAGTATATGTTAAAGGGAAAGGGGGTAACTAAGTATATGTTAAAGGGAAAGGGGGTAATTAAGTATATATTAAAGGGAAAGGGGGTAACTAAGTATATGTTAAAGGGGCAATCTGCAGTTGCTACATCCATTTGTGGACGTATAAGTGAATGATATGTCCATATTGACTCTTGAAGAATATAAGGTGTTAGTGCTTCCTGAGCTTGGTTCAACTGTCACACCGCATCAGAACCCAAAATAGAAGCTTGTTTTACTTTTGTTGTTGTTGTAAACAATGTAAATGTAAACAAACACTATATGGCCTCATAACATGGTTAAAACGATCATGTTGATATCATGGATGGTCAGTCCTTGCATCCATAGCTCTGCCTATGAATTTGAGAGGGATTACATTTCTCCAGGCCCAGCCCTCAGCTTTTTACTCAAACAGGAGTCAGTAGAGAGCTTTATTATTGTTTCAACTGCTGATTGCCTCTTTAAAGTAATATAGTCTTATCTTCTATGTTATATGCTAAAACGTATATATTATATGCAGTTAATAACTAAAGAATCCTGTCTGACTCTATTATATGCAGTTCCTAACTAAAGAATCCTGTCTGATTCTGTTATATGCAGTTACTAACTAAATAATCCTGTCTGATCCTGTTATATGCAGTTCCTAACTAAAGAATCCTGTCTGATTCTGTTATATGCAGTTACTAACTAAATAATCATGTCTGATCCTATTATATGCAGTTCCTAACTAAAGAATCCTGTCTGATTCTGTTATATGCAGTTCCTAACTAAAGAATCCTGTCTGATTCTGTTATATGCAGTTCATAACTAAAGAATCCTGTCTGATCCTATTATATGCAGTTCATAACTAAAGAATCCTGTCTGATTCTGTTATATGCAGTTACTAACTAAATAATCCTGTCTGATCCTGTTATATGCAGTTCATAACTAAAGAATCCTGTCTGATCCTGGCTGTGACTCCAGCTAACCAGGATCTAGCCAACTCTGATGCTCTCAAGATATCTAAGGAGGTCGACCCTCAAGGTAGGGAGGGGGGGGGCAGAGTGTGTGTAGAGGGGTTACGTTTGTGTGTGTGTGTGTGTGTGTGTGTGTGTGTGTTTCAGGCAAACCTGTCATGATATGTGTTCTAACAGGCCCACAATGTGGTTACTAAAATCCGATTTGGAAACATTTGGCTGTTTTCGCTGCATAAAAGTGGTCGAACTCTTACCTGATCTATTCATGTAATGGGATGGAGAGGTGTTTGAGAGAGAGTGGAATGTTGCCACGGAGACGACCTGTGTTGACCTATGTGTTTCCAGGGTTACGTACCATCGGAGTGATCACCAAGCTGGACCTGATGGACGAGGGGACGGACGCACGGGACATTCTAGAGAATAAACTACTGCCGCTACGCAGGGGTGACTGACACACGCACGCACGCACGCACGCACGCACGCACGCACGCACGCACGCACGCACACACACACACACACACACACCCCTGTTATAACGTGCTCCCTCCAGGTTATAACAGGGTAATAACCACGTCTCCTCCTCTCCAGGTTACATTGGGGTGGTGAATCGTAGTCAGAAGGATATTGACGGCAGGAAGGATATTAAAGCAGCTCTGGGTGCAGAGAGGAAGTTCTTCCTGTCTCATCCAGGATACCGACACATAGCTGACCGCATGGGAACACCACATCTACAGAAAACACTGAACCAGGTTAGATATGTAGACCCTATATCTACTGTCTCTCTGTCTCTCTTAGTGCTGAGTGATTGGTGCTTTTTTCAGGTTGGTTCGGTTTCAGTTTGAGTGTATTTTTTTAAATTTATCACAGGTTTAAAAAAAAAAGGGGGAAAAAGGGTTTTAATGGAAATTCCAAAACCAAAAATAGTGAACAGAGCGTTGGGCTCACAAAAAAACGAAACTATAAATGGAATTCATGTAATTGAACCGACCTCGGTCAATTAGTGGTTTACTTCCTGCTCAGGCGTTCCGCCAGCGGAACTCCTCCCACATTCCACTGAAAAGGCAGAGCGCGAAATTCAAAATATATTTTTTAGAAATATTTAACTTTCACACATTAACAAGTCCAATACAGCAAATGAAAGGTACACATCTTGTGAATCCAGCCAACATGTCCGATTTTTAAAATGTTTTACAGCGAAAACAGCACATATATTTATGTTAGCTCACCACCAAATACAAAAAAGGACAGACATTTTTCACAGCACAGGTAGCATGCACAAAGCCAACCTAACTAACCAAGAACCAACCAAACTAACCAACAAACAACTTCATCAGATGACAGTCTTATAACATGTTATTCAATAAATCTATGTTTTGTAAGAAAAATGTGCATATTTCAGGTATAAATCATAGTTTACATTGCAGCTACAATCAGAAATTGCACCGAAAGCAGCCAGAATAATTACAGACACCAACGTCAAATACCTAAATACTCATCATAAAACATTTCTGAAAAATACATAGTGTACAGCAAATGAAAGACAAGCATCTTGTGAATCCAGCCAATATTTCAGATTTTTAAAGTGTTTTACAGCGGAAACACAATATAGCGTTATATTAGCTTAGCACAATAGCCAGAAACACATGCCATTTCCCAGCAGTAAAAGTTAGCGATCGTGACACACCAGCAAAAGATATATAATTTTTGACTAACCTTGATAAGGTTCATCAGATGACAGTCCTATAACATCAGGTTATACATACACTTATGTTTTGTTCGAAAATGTGCATATTTAGAGCTGAAATCAGTGGTTATACATTGTGCTAACGTAGCTACTTTTTCCCACAACGTCCAGATTTTTTTCTGACACACATATTCTGACCAAATAGCTATTCATAAACATAACTAAAAAATACATGTTGTATAGGAAATGATAGATACACTAGTTCTTAATGCAATCGCCGTGTTAGAATTCTAAAAATAACTTCATTACCACATAAGGCTTACGTTATGTCGACCGAGTGCCCAAAACCTGGGCGCAAAACTAATAGTACACAGTTCGACAGATATATGAAATAACATCATAAAATGGGTCCTACTTTTGCTGATCTTCCATTAGAATGTTGTACAAGGTGTCCTTTGTCAAGTACAATCGTTGTTTGGATTTAGAACGTCCATTTTCCCTCTTGAATTAGCAAGCGCACTAGCCAAGTGGCGCGAAGCTCTCCTTTCTGAACAAAGGCACACAACGCAACACGCCTAACGTCCCGAATAAATTTCAAAAATCTAATAAAACTATATTGAAAAAACATACCTTACGATGATATTGTCACATGTATCAAATAAAATCAAAGCCGGAGATATTAGTCGCCTATAACGAAAGCTATTCAGAAGGCAAATCCAGGTCCAACATCGCGCCTTCCTGAAAACAGGAAATGGGTGACACGTCATTCCAAGAGGACGTATTCCATCTCAGACCAAGATAAACACTCAATTTCTTCTCTCACTGCATCTTGACATCCAGGGGAAGGTGTATGACGTGCATGTATACTAATAGGTATCATGCCCATTTATAGGCAGGACCCAGAAGAGAGCATCGATTTCAGATTTTCCACTTCCTGGTCAGGAAGTTTGTGCCAAATGAGTTCTGTTTTACTCACAGATATAATTCAAACGGTTTTAGAAACTAGAGAGTGTTTTCTATCCAATAGTAATAATAATATGCATATTGTACGAGCAAGAACTGAGTACGAGGCCGTTTAAATTGGGCACGTTTTTCCCCCAAAGTGAAAACAGCGCCCTCTGTCCTCATCAGGTTAAAGGAACATTTCAACGTTCCTCATCTCCAGCACCACCCCAACATCAACATGTGATGTATCTCTGTGCATCCCTGTCTGTCTCTATCTCTCTCTCTCTCTCTCTCTCTGTGTGTATCTCTGTCTGTCTCTCTCTCTGTTTCTATCTCTCTCTCTCTCTGTGTATCTCTGTCTGTCTCTCTCTCTGTTTCTATCTCTCTCTCTCTCTCTGTGTCTCTCTGTCTGTCTCTCTCTCTCTCTCTCTCTGTGTCTCTCTGTCTGTCTCTATCTCTCTCTCTGTCTGTCTCTCTCTCTGTTTCTATCTCTCTCTCTCTGTGTGTCTCTCTCTCTGTTTCTCTCTCTCTCTCTGTCTGTCTCTCTCTCTCTCTCTGTGTGTATCTCTGTCTGTCTCTCTCTCTGTTTCTATCTCTCTCTCTCTCTGTGTATCTCTGTCTGTCTCTCTCTCTGTTTCTATCTCTCTCTCTCTGTTTCTATCTCTCTCTCTCTCTGTTTCTATCTCTCTCTCTCTCTGTGTATCTCTGTCTGTCTCTCTCTCTGTTTCTATCTCTCTCTCTCTCTGTGTCTCTCTGTCTGTCTCTCTCTGTTTCTATCTCTCTCTCTCTCTCTGTGTGTCCCTCTGTCTCTCTCTCTCTCTGTTTATCTCTCTCTCTCTCTCTCTCTCTGTTTCTATCTCTCTCTCTCTCTCTCTCTCTGTATCTCTGTCTGTTTCTATCTCTCTCTCTTTCTCGCTGTAAATTCAATTCAATTTCAATTTAAGGGCTTCATTGGCATGGGAAACATATGTTAACATTGCCAAAGCAAGTGAACAATATAATAAACAAAAGTGAAATAAACAATAAAAATGAATAGTAAACATTACACACACAAAATTACTAAATAATAAAGACATTACAAATGTCATATTATGTGCAAATAGTTAATTAAAGTACAAAAGGGAAAATAAACATAAATATGGGTTGTATTTACAATCTCTCTCTCCATCTCTCATCTGTCACGTTCTGACCCTTGTTTTGTATTTATTTAGTATGGTCAGGGCGTGAGTTGGGGTGGGCTGTCTATGTGTGTTTTTCTATGTTGGGGTTTTGAGTTCGGCCTGGTATGGTTCTCAATCAGAGGCAGCTGTCAATCGTTGTCCCTGATTGAGAATCATACTTAGGTAGCCTGGGTTTCACTGTTGGGTTGTGGGTGTTTGTCTTCCGTGTCGGTGTTTGTCGCCACACGGTACTGTTTCGTTTGTTCACATCGTTTATTGTTTTTGTTCCAGTGTTCAGTTTTGTGTATTAAAAAGACATGAACACTTAGCACGCTGCACCTTGGTCCGATCCTTCTTCCACCACAGACGATCGTTACATCATCCATCTTTTTGTCACCACATACCCATTTCAACTCTTACCCCTCCTCCCCCTCTAGCAACTGACCAACCACATCCGGGACACGTTGCCAGGGTTACGTAGTAAGCTCCAGAGCCAGCTTCTATCTCTGGAGAAAGAGGTGGAGGAATACAAGAACTTCAAACCAGACGACCCGACACGCAAGACCAAGGCCCTACTGCAGTCAGTATATAAACACACACACACACACACATATATATATATACAAGACCAAGGCCCTACTGCAGTCAGTATATAAACACACACACACACATATATACTGTATCTGACTGTCAGTACTTTTGTAATATGACTGTGTGTGTGTGTGTGTGTGTGTGTGTGTGTGTGTGTGTGTGTGTGTGTGTGTGTGTGTGTGTGTGTGTAGGATGGTTCAGCAGTTTGGTGTAGACTTTGAGAAGCGTATTGAGGGATCAGGTGATCAGGTGGACACTGTGGAGCTCTCTGGAGGAGCTAGAATCAACAGGATCTTCCACGAGAGATTCCCCTTCGAACTGGTCAAGGTAAACACACACACACACACACACACACACACACACACACACACACACACACACACACACACACACACACACACACACACACACACACACACACACACACACACACATTGTTTTACTATCCTTGCGGGGACCCAAAAATGTATTCCCAATCAAAATCCCTAACCGTAACCCTAACCCTAAGCTTAAAATAGTATTTTTCCTTGTGAGGACCGGCGAAATGTCCCCACTTCTCAGAATGTTCCTTGTTTTACTATCTATGTGAGGATGTCTGGTACCTAGTAAAACACACACACACACTGATTTCCCGTCTGTGTGTGGTGTTCAGATGGAGTTTGATGAGAAGGAGTTGAGGAGAGAGATCAGTTATGCCATCAAGAACATCCACGGAGTGAGGCAAGTACTCCCTCTCTGTTAATCTGTCTCTCTATCTACCTGTCTGTCTCCCTCTCCCTGTCTGTCTCTCTATCTACCTGTCTGTCGCCCTCTCCCTGTCTGTCTCTCTATCTACCTGTCTGTCTCCCTCTCTGTTTATCTGTCTCTCTATCTACCTGTCTGTCTCCCTCTCCCTGTCTGTCTCTCTATCTACCCGTCTGTCTGACTGTCTGATTGTAAACGATTATTTCTTGACATTAGAAGCTCAGCGATGTGCGATGTAGCAGCAGGATACACACAACCGTCTGTTCCATAATGCAATTAGCGGTAACACACCGTTGTCAAAAACAAACCTCACATGTGAGCGGTTTCATGTGAACGAAGATTAAAATATCTGTTAGAAATGTAGAAAGAGGGGATATGTAATATACACCAACTAGCATGGGTTGTTATTATAACCAGGGTTGTTAATATAACCAGGGTTGTTAATATAACCAGGGTTGTTATTATGACCAGGGTTGTTAATATAACCAGGGTTGTTATTATAACCAGGGTTGTTAATATAACCAGGGTTGTTAATATAACCAGGGTTGTTATTATGACCAGGGTTGTTAATATAACCAGGGTTGTTAATATAACCAGGGTTGTTAATATGACCAGGGTTGTTAATATAACCAGGGTTGTTATTATGACCAGGGTTGTTAATATAACCAGGGTTGTTAATATAACCAGGGTTGTTAATATAACCAGGGTTGTTAATATAACCAGGGTTGTTAATATGACCAGGGTTGTTATTATGACCAGGGTTGTTAATATGACCAGGGTTGTTAATATGACCAGGGTTGTTAATATAACCAGGGTTGTTATTATGACCAGGGTTGTTCATATGACCAGGGTTGTTCATATAACCAGGGTTGTTCATATAACCAGGGTTGTTAATATGACCAGGGTCCTTCATATGACCAGGGTTGTTATTATGACCAGGGTTGTTAATATAACCAGGGTTGTTAATATAACCAGGGTTGTTAATATAACCAGGGTTGTTCATATGACCAGGGTTGTTATTATAACCAGGGTTGTTAATATAACCAGGGTTGTTAATATGACCAGGGTTGTTAATATAACCAGGGTTGTTAATATAACCAGGGTTGTTCATATAACCAGGGTTGTTCATATAACCAGGGTTGTTCATATGACCAGGGTTGTTCATATGACCAGGGTTGTTATTATGACCAGGGTTGTTAATATAACTAGGGTTGTTCATATAACCCGGGTTGTTAATATGACCAGGGTTGTTAATATAACCAGGGTTGTTAATATAACCAGGGTTGTTATTATGACCAGGGATGTTAATATGACCAGGGTTGTTAATATGACCGTTGTTAATATGACCAGGGTTGTTAATATAACCAGGGTTGTTAATATAACCAGGGTTGTTAATATAACCAGGGTTGTTAATATGACCAGGGTTGTTAATATAACCAGAGTTGTTAATATGACCAGGGTTGTTAATATGACCGTTGTTAATATGACCAGGGTTGTTAATATAACCAGAGTTGTTAATATGACCAGGGTTGTTAATATAACCAGGGTTGTGTCTTTGGCTACTGGATAATGAAATAAAGTTTATATAAAAGAATTGCCTCCATGGATATGCTCTGATTTGGGCTACTTTGAAGCAAGGTAAGACATGCCTCATTATACCTAGTAAAACGTTCAGGTTTCAAACAATTAAGTAGATGTTTTCAAAATGTATACTGCTTCTAGCTCTTTGAATAGTGGTGTGTGGCGCGCTGATGGAGCCGGCCTTTCGTTGCCTGTGTATTTGCTGTTTGAGATGTCGTAGCAGCAGCTCTCGCGCTGTCTGGTAGATTTTCGGCTCAAAGACTCTGTATCTGTGTGCTGTACGCGTGTGATAAATAAGATACGTAACGGATATACTGTATACGAGCCAATTTAATTCCACTAAATTATGAACATTTTGATCGACTGGTATTTCCATCAATGAAGAGGCTAAAAAAAACATTATTCTTCTCCCAAACAATTGGCCTGCGGCAATTTTATTTATCGGCTTTTCAAAAAAATGTATTGGCCAAAAGCCGGCTATTACCGGCTAACGGAAACCTTTGTCTGTCTGTTTCTACCCACATGTCTGTCTGTCTATCTACCTGTCTGTCTCCACCAACATGTCTATGTCTGTCTGTCTCCAACTACATGTCTGTCTGTCCGTCTCCACCTACATGTCTGTTTGTCTGTCCATCTGCCTCTACCTACATGTGTGTTTGTCTGTCCATCTGCCTCTACCTACATGTGTGTTTGTCTGTCCATCTGCCTCTACCTACATGTCTGTGTGTCTGTCCATCTGCCTCTACCTACATGTCTGTGTGTCTGTCCATCTGCCTCTACCTACATGTCTGTTTGTCTGTCCATCTGCCTCTACCTACATGTCTGTTTGTCTGTCCATCTGCCTCTACCTACATGTCTGTTTGTCTGTCCATCTGCCTCTACCTACATGTCTGTCCATCTGCCTCTACCTACATGTCTGTTTGTCTGTCCGTCTGCCTCCACCTACATGTCTGTGTGTCTGTCCATCTGCCTCTACCTACATGTCTGTGTGTCTGTCCATCTGCCTCTACCTACATGTCTGTGTGTCTGTCCCTCTGCCTCTACCTACATGTCTGTGTGTCTGTCCCTCTGCCTCTACCTACATGTCTGTGTGTCTGTCCATCTGCCTCTACCTACATGTCTGTGTGTCTGTCCATCTGCCTCTACCTACATGTCTGTGTGTCTGTCCATCTGCCTCTACCTACATGTCTGTGTGTCTGTCCATCTGCCTCTACCTACATGTCTGTGTGTCTGTCCATCTGCCTCTACCTACATGTCTGTGTGTCTGTCTGTCTGTCTGTCTGTCTGTCTGTCTGTCTGTCTGTCTGTCTGTCTGTCTGTCTGTCTGTCTGTTTGTTTGTCTGTCCATCTGCCTCTACCTACATGTCTGTGTGTCTGTCCGTCTGCCTCTACCTACATGTGTGTTTGTCTGTCCATCTGCCTCTACCTACATGTGTGTTTGTCTGTCCATCTGCCTCTACCTACATGTCTGTGTGTCTGTCCATCTGCCTCTACCTACATGTCTGTGTGTCTGTCCATCTGCCTCTACCTACATGTCTGTTTGTCTGTCCATCTGCCTCTACCTACATGTCTGTTTGTCTGTCCATCTGCCTCTACCTACATGTCTGTTTGTCTGTCCATCTGCCTCTACCTACATGTCTGTCCATCTGCCTCTACCTACATGTCTGTTTGTCTGTCCGTCTGCCTCCACCTACATGTCTGTGTGTCTGTCCATCTGCCTCTACCTACATGTCTGTGTGTCTGTCCATCTGCCTCTACCTACATGTCTGTGTGTCTGTCCCTCTGCCTCTACCTACATGTCTGTGTGTCTGTCCCTCTGCCTCTACCTACATGTCTGTGTGTCTGTCCATCTGCCTCTACCTACATGTCTGTGTGTCTGTCCATCTGCCTCTACCTACATGTCTGTGTGTCTGTCCATCTGCCTCTACCTACATGTCTGTGTGTCTGTCCATCTGCCTCTACCTACATGTCTGTGTGTCTGTCCATCTGCCTCTACCTACATGTCTGTCTGTCTGTCTGTCTGTCTGTCTGTCTGTCTGTCTGTCTGTCTGTCTGTCTGTCTGTCTGTTTGTTTGTCTGTCCATCTGCCTCTACCTACATGTCTGTGTGTCTGTCCGTCTGCCTCTACCTACATGTCTGTGTGTCTGTCCATCTGCCTCTACCTACATGTCTGTGTGTCTGTCCCTCTGCCTCTACCTACATGTCTGTGTGTCTGTCCCTCTGCCTCTACCTACATGTCTGTGTGTCTGTCCATCTGCCTCTACCTACATGTCTGTGTGTCTGTCCATCTGCCTCTACCTACATGTCTGTGTGTCTGTCCATCTGCCTCTACCTACATGTCTGTGTGTCTGTCCATCTGCCTCTACCTACATGTCTGTGTGTCTGTCCATCTGCCTCTACCTACATGTCTGTCTGTCTGTCTGTCTGTCTGTCTGTCTGTCTGTCTGTCTGTCTGTCTGTCTGTCTGTCTGTTTGTTTGTCTGTCCATCTGCCTCTACCTACATGTCTGTGTGTCTGTCCGTCTGCCTCTACCTACATGTGTGTGTGTGTGTCTGTGTGCCCCTCCAGAACAGGCCTGTTCACCCCTGACCTAGCCTTTGAGGCCATAGTGAAAAAGCAGATCATTAAGCTGAAAGAGCCCTGTCTGAAATGTATGGACCTGGTGATCCAGGAGCTCATCAACACCGTGCGCCAGTGCACCAATAAGGTACCTCGCTGCATGGAGCCTGTAACGCCCTGTCATGTTACTCCAGGCCACATGGGGGCGCTACGGAGCTAGCCTTTAATGCTACCATGCTAACCTAGGCCCCAGGGTAGTGCACTGCATGGAGCCTGTGATGCCTGTCATGCTAGTTCAGCCCACATGGGGGCGCTATGGAGCTAGCCTTTAATGCTACCATGCTGACCTAGGCCCCAGGGTAGTGCACTGCATGGTACTGTACTGTGTGGGGTGAAGTTGACCCTAAAAGCTGATCTGGGATCAGTTTAGCATTTTTCCCACTAATGGTTAACGATTAGGTTAGGTTAGAATTAGGGGAAGGGAAGCTGATCCTAGATCTGTACCTAGGGGACTTCACACCAGGGAGCATGGAGCCTGTAATGCCTGACATGCTATGCTACTCCTGGCCACAGGGGGGCGATGTGGAGCTTCTAGTGTTTTCAGGGTGTTGTGCTGTTAGATTTGTGAGAGTGTTTATGTTCTTCCTCATGTCTCTGGTTTCCCCTGAAGACAAACTGCAGATTGACACACACGTGCGGACACACACACACACACACACACACACACACACACACACACACACACACACACACACACACACACACACACACACACACACCTTGTGACTTAGTGGATGTCTTAGTTTAGTAACAGATGCCAGTATGAACTAACTGACTAAACAAAATGCCTTTTATCTCTCTCTCTCTCTTTCTCTCTCTGTGTTCTTCTCCCTCCATCTCTCTCTTTCTCTCTCTGTGTTCTTCTCCCTCCATCTCTCTCTTTCTCTATCTGTGTTCTTCTCCCTCCATCTCTCTCTTTCATGTTATTTGTCTCTTTCACTGCTTCCCTACCTCTCTCCCTCTTAATCTGTTTCTATCACTACCGGACTTCCCTGACTCCTCCCCAACATGACCCCACTCACGGACACCTCCCCACGTCAATGACTCCTCCCACTCCCTGGCTCCTCCTTCTCCTGCCCTACCGTGATAAACTACATCTCCCATGATGCTTCAGAACAGGCCTGTTCACCCCTGACCTAGCCTTTGAGGCCATAGTGAAAAAGCAGATCATTAAGCTGAAAGAGCCCTGTCTGAAATGCGTCGACCTCGTCCTGTCCGAGCTCACCTCCCTCGTCAAGAAGTGTACCGAAAAGGTAAAGAGAAGAATCACAGTGGAGGGAAGGACAGAAAGAAGGAGGGAAGGACAGAAAGAAGGAGGGAAGGACAGAAAGAAGGAGGGAAGATGGACAGCGGCTGCGTCCAGATTGTCTCTCCTTACTCCCAAAGAGTGCACTCGTTCACTTCCTTTCAAGGAAATGACTGAAATGACTGTGGAAACTCCCTCTCTAGCCCCATGCCTCCACCAATCTAATGCTTTTAGATTTGAGGGAAGCAGTGAACGAGTGTACACTTTAGGAAGAAGGAGACATTATTGGAACATACCCAATAAATTCATGGATGGAGAGAATGAAGAGAATTGTGTTTCTACCACTTCTCCTGCTAGTCTCACCCCTCCTCCCTCCCTCCCTCCACCCCCTCCACTCTCCCCAATTGATTTAATTTCTCCTCACCCCTCTGGGTAGAATTATTGCTGTCTGTAGTCACTACCCCCACACCTCCCCATACGCACTGGCCGTGTTCCAGGCTGACTACATTGCAGACGTAAACCAGATCGAATCTGGCTATTTCATCTGAGAGTAAATAGAGCCGAATATATTGATAAAAGTCACCTTGTCCCAGAGAGATTTACACGGTTATCAGAACGTCACGCCAGGGTAAGCCTACACAAAACACAGCCCTTATTTTAAGTGTTTTTAAAATGTCCTATGGGAAAAATGAATGGTGGAAAGACAATTGGAAGCCTTTCCCTGTTTGACCACTAGGTTTTATGGGTATTATGACACCTCCACTGTAGTCGGCCTGGAACACAACCTCTGCCCCTAAATCCAACAGCACCTCCCTCTGATTCCACACCCGCCCCCTTCCTCACAGTGATTGTTGCATCAACTTCCCTTCACCCCACCCCTCCCTCGTTTACCCAATCAAAACACTCACCTCCCCGTATTGCAGCTTAAAACGTCAGCCCCGAAACCTTTGTCTTTATCGTTCCCCCTATGTAGCTCAGGGGGAAGACATTCTGTGTGACACATCCTTTCCTATGCTTACCCAACCATGTCCAGTCACTCAACCCCTACTTTTGACCAATCAGAACGTTCCTCCTGTGTCTTTAAATCCTCTCTCTGACTCTCCCCTCTGTTCCCTAACTCACCTTGTGCTAACATGCTAAATCACAGGTGTCAAACTCATTCCATGTCTGCAGGCTTTCACTCCTCTCTCAGATTGATCAATTCAGACTGATACCTGTGGGATATTGATGACAGTTTTGTGAGCATGCTGGGATACCTGTGGGATATTGATGACAGTATTGTGAGCATGCTGGCTAAAACCAGATAAAAATCTCCTAAATCAGATAAAACTACCCTCAAACCAGTTTGTGTTAGTTTAAACTGGTTTTCCTTGATTCAAACTGGTTGATGTTAGTTTATACCAGATATACTACCAAGCAGGATCAATGTCCTATCTGCATGACCCCTCTATGTTAACTGTCTGTTCCCTACACATGTCAATCACTAGGGGTGTGTTTGATGGGCAGGATGGATGACCCCTCTATGTTAACTGTCTGTTCCCTACACATGTCAATCACTAGGGGTGTGTTTGATGGGCAGGATGGATGACCCCTCTATGTTAACTGTCTGTCCCCTACACATGTCAATCACTAGGGGTGTGTTTGATGGGCAGGATGGATGACCCCTCTATGTTAACTGTCTGTCCCCTACACATGTCAATCACTAGGGGTGTGTTTGTTTGGCAGGATGGATGACCCCTCTATGTTAACTGTCTGTTCCCTACACATGTCAATCACTAGGGGTGTGTTTGATGGGCAGGATGGATGGTGTGTGTCTGAGTCAGAGAGAGGTGTGTGTGTGTGTGTGTGCATGCATGTGTGTGTGTGTGTGTGTGTGTGTGTGTGTGTGTGTGTGTGTGTGTGTGTGTGTGTGTGTGTGTGTGTGTGTGTGTGTGTGTGTGTGTGTGTGTGTGTGTGTGTGTGTGTGCCGTCAGTACCTGCAGTATTGTGTGTTGGTCCACAGCTTGGCTCCTACCCCAGACTGAGAGAAGAGACAGAGAGAATCGTCACAACCTACGTCAGAGAGAGAGACATCAAAACCAAAGACCAGGTGAGAGAGAGACATCAAAACCAGAGACCAGGTGAGAGAGAGAGAGACATCAAAACCAGAGACCAGGTGAGATAGAGAGATAGAGAGAGACATCAAAACCAGAGACCAGGTGAGAGAGAGACATCAAAACCAGAGACCAGGTGAGAGAGAGACATCAAAACCAGAGACCAGGTGAGAGAGAGACATCAAAACCAGAGACCAGGTGAGAGAGAGACATCAAAACCAGACACCAGGTGAGAGAGAGACATCAAAACCAGACACCAGGTGAGAGAGAGACATCAAAACCAGAGACCAGGTGAGAGAGAGACATCAAAACCAGAGACCAGGTGAGATAGAGACATCAAAACCAGAGACCAGGTGAGATAGAGAGATAGATGGAGAAAGAGAGAGACATCAAAACCAGAGACCAGGTGAGATAGAGACATCAAAACCAAAGACCAGGTGAGATAGACAGACATCAAAACCAAAGACCAGGTGAGAGAGAGACATCAAAACCAGAGACCAGGTGGGAGAGAGACATCAAAACCAGAGACCAGGTGGGAGAGAGACATCAAAACCAGAGTCCAGGTGAGAGAGAGAGGTAGAGAGAGAGAGGTAGAGAGAGAGGTAGAGAGAGGTAGAGAGAGGTAGAGAGGTAGAGAGAGGTAGAGAGGTAGAGAGGTAGAGAGGTAGAGAGAGGTAGAGAGAGGTAGAGAGAGAGAGAGAGAGAGAGAGAGAGAGAGAGAGAGAGAGAGAGAGAGAGAGAGAGAGAGAGAGAGAGAGGCAAGTGGGAGAGAAAGAGACGCTGACATCTAGTCAAATGGCTACCCAGACTATTCACATTGCCCCCCTCCCCTCTCCACACCACTGGCACTCTCTGTTGTCATCTATGCATAGTCACTTTAATTAACTCGACCTACATGTACATACTACCTCAACTAACCGGTGCCCCCGCACATTGACTCTGTACCGGCACCCCCCTGTATATATTGTTGTTTTTTACTGCTCCTCTTTAATTACTTGTTACTTTTTTCTCTTATTCTTATCCGTATTTTTTTAAACTGCACTGTTGG
>NC_052345.1:1203965-1251465 GCF_016432855.1 Salvelinus namaycush | reverse complement strand
TCCCCCCCTCGCTCTCTCTCCCTCCTTCGCTCTCTCTCCCTCCCTCCATCCCTCATCCCATCCATCCCTCCCTCCATCCTTCCCTCTCTTTCCCCCCCTCCCCTCTCTTTACCCCCTCCCCTCTCTTTAACCCCTCCCCTCTCTCTCCCCCCCCCCCCTCTCTTTCCCCCCCTCCCCTATCTCCCAGGTTGACAGTGAGGACACAGGACCAGCAGAATCCTTCTCTATGGATCCCCAGCTGGAGAGGCAGGTTGAGACCATAAGGAATCTTGTGGATTCCTACATCGGCATCGTCAACAAGTCCATCAGGGATCTAATGCCCAAGACCATCATGCACCTCATGATCAACAGCGTGAGTGGACACACACACATACACATACACATACACATACACTTGTAACGGATGTGAAATGGCTAGCTAGTTAGCGGTGGTGCGCGCTAATAGCCTCTCAATCGGTTACGTCACTTGCTCTGAGACCTTGAAGTAGTGGTTCCACTTGCTCTGTGAGGGCGGCGGCCTTTGTGGAGCGATGGGTAACGATGCTTCGTGGGTGACTGTTGTTGATGTGTGCAGAAGGTCCCTGGTTCGCGCCCGGGTCGGGGCGAGGGGACGGTTATAAAGTTATACACGCACACACACACAACAGAGCACCTAAACACACACCAATCTATGAAAAGTATTTATAAAGCCCTTTTTTACATCAGCAGATGTCACAAAGTGCTATACAGAAACCCATCCTAAAACCCCAAACAGCAAGCAATGCAGATGTAGAAGCACGTGGCTAGGGGGAGAGAGAGAGGGGCAGAGAGAGAGAGGGAGAGAATAAAGTGTACCTTCAGACCCTGAGATGGTGAAAGAGAAATGGGTGAATTACAGGGAGCATACTTAAGATTACACACGACACCAGAAAAGACAGGAGAATTATACCAGATGTAACAGGAGAATTATACCAGATGTAACAGGAGAATTATACCAGATATAACAGGAGAATTATACCAGATATAACAGGAGAATTATACCAGATATAACAGGATAATTATACCAGATATAACAGGATAATTATACCAGATATAACAGGAGAATTATACCAGATATAACAGGAGAATTATACCAGATATAACAGGAGAATTATACCAGATATAACAGGAGAATTATACCAGATATAACAGGAGAATTATACCAGATATAACAGGAGAATTATACCAGATGTAACAGGAGAATTATACCAGATGTAACAGGAGAATTATACCAGATGTAACAGGAGAATTATACCAGATATAACAGGAGAATTACACCAGATATAACAGGAGAATTATACCAGATGTAACAGGAGAATTATACCAGATGTAACAGGAGAATTATACCAGATGTAACAGGAGAATTATACCAGATGTAACAGGAGAATTATACCAGATATAACAGGAGAATTATACCAGATATAACAGGAGAATTCCACCAGATATAACAGACTGACCCTAGCCCCCCGGCACATAGACTATTGCAGCATAGATACTGGAGGCTGATACTGGGGGGGGTGGTCGGGGGACACTGTGGCCCTGTCCGACTATACCCCCGGACAGGGCCAACCAGGCAGGATATAACCCCACCCACTTTGCCACGGCACAGCCTCGACACCACCAAAGAGATATCAACAGACCACCAACTTACTACCCTGAGACAAGGTGGTGTATAGCCCACAAAGATCTCCTCCACCACACGAGCCAGTGGGAGCGCAACACCAGACAGGAAGATCACGTCAGTGACTCAACCCACTCAAGTTGAGTATAGCCTTGCACGATGTGATTCACCCCTTCTAGGGACGGCATGGGAGAGTACTAGCAAGCCAGTGACTCACCCCCTTGGCAGAGAATCCTAGTAGAGAGACTAAGGAGCTGGCTAGACGGAGACAGCAAGGTTGCTTCATTTTAGCCTGAGACTCTGACACACACACACACATAACCCCAGGCAGAACAACATAAATGTGGTCTCAGGTCCTCCGGGAGAGAGAGAGAATAAAGTGTACCTTCAGATCCAGTCAGACCCTGAGATAGTGAGCGAGAAATGGGAGAATTAGAGGGAGCATACATAAGAATACACAGGACACCAGAAAATACAAGAGATTTACACCAGATATAACAGGAGAATTCCACCAGATATAACAGGAGAATTATACCAGATATAACAGGAGAATTCCACCAGATATAACAGGAGAATTCCACCAGATATAACAGGAGAATTATACCAGATATAACAGGAGAATTATACCAGATATAACAGGAGAATTCCACCAGATATAACAGGAGAATTCCACCAGAAAAGACAAGAGAATTACACCAGATATAACAGGAGAATTATACCAGATATAACAGGAGAATTCCACCAGATATAACAGGAGAATTCCACCAGATATAACAGGAGAATTACACCAGATATAACAGGAGAATTACACCAGATATAACAAGAGAATTACACCAGATATAACAGGAGAATTACACCAGATATAACAGGAGAATTACACCAGATATAACAGGAGAATTACACCAGATATAACAAGAGAATTATACCAGATATAACAGGAGAATAACACCAGATATAACAGGAGAATTACACCAGATATAACAGGAGAATTACACCAGATATAACAGGAGAATTACACCAGATATAACAGGAGAATTACACCAGATATAACAGGAGAATTACACCAGATATAACAGGAGAATTATACCAGATATAACAGGAGAATTACACCAGATATAACAGGAGAATTACACCAGATATAACAGGAGAATTATACCAGATATAACAGGAGAATTATACCAGATATACCAGACTAACCCTAGCCCCCCAGCACATAGACTATTGCAGCATAGATACTGGAGTCTCATTCTGGGGGGGTCGTCGAGGGACACTGTGGCCCCGTCCGACTATACCCCCGGACAGGGCCAACCAGGCAGTATATAACCCCACCCACTTTGCCAAGGCACATACCCGACACCACCAAAGAGATATCAACAGACCACCAACTTACTACCCTGAGACAAGGTGGTGTATAGCCCACAAAGATTTCCTCCACCGCACGAGCCCGAGGGGGCGCAAAACCAGACGGGAAGAGCACGTCAGTGACTCAACCCACTCAAGTTGAGTATAGCCTTGCACAGCGTGATTCACCCCTTGTAGGGACGGCATCGGAGAGTACTAGCAAGCCAGGTAGAGAATCTCAGTAGAGTGAACGGAGCCGGCCAGGCAGAGACAACAAGGGTGGTTTGTCACGCCTTGTCGTTCACCTTCGCACCCCTGGGCCAGACTACACTCAATCATAGGACCTACTGAAGAGAAAGATTTAAAGGTTGAGACTGAGTCTGCGTCTCTCACGTGGATCGGCAGACTATTCCATAAAAATGTATCTCTATAGGAGAAAGTCCTGCCTCAGTAAGGACAGTAAGGAGGCCTGCGTCTAGTGATCATAGCGTATGTGTAGGTGCAGTTGAGGTCGGAAGTTTACATACACCTTAGCCAAATACATTTAAACTCAGTTTTTCACAATTCCTGACATTTAACTCTGGTAAAACTTCTCTGTTTTAGGTCAGTTAGGATCACCACTTTATTTTAAGAATGTGAAATGTCAGAATAATAGTAGAGATAATGATTTATTTCAGCTTTTATTTCTTTCATCACATTCCCAGTGGGTCAGAAGTTTACATACACTCAATTAGTATTTGGTAGCATTGCCTGTAAATTGTTTAACTTGTGTCAAACATTTCGGGTACCCTTCCACAAGCTTCCCACAATAAGTCGGGTGAATTTTGGCCCATTCCTCCTGACAGAGCTGGTGTAACTGAGTCAGGTTTGTAGGCCTCCTTGCTCGCACACACTTTTTCAGTTCTGCCCACAAATGTTCTATAGGATTGAGGTCAGGGCTTTGTGATGGCCACTCCAATACCTTGACTTTGTTGTCCTTAAGCCATTTTGTCACAACTTTGGAAGTATGGTTGGGATCATTATCCATTTGGAAGATCCATTTGCGACCAAGCTTTAACTTCCTGACTGATGTCTTAAAATGTTGCTTCAATATATCCACATAATTTTACTGCCTCATGATGCCATCTATTTTGTGAAGTGAACCAGTCCCTCCAGCAGCAAAGCACCCCCACAACATGATGCTGCCACCCCCCGTGCTTCACGGTTGGGATGGTGTTCTTCGGCTTGCAAATCTCCCCCTTTTTCCTCCAAACATAACGATGGTCATTATGGCCAAACAGTTCTATTTTTGTTTCATCAGACCAGAGGACATTTCTCCAAAAAGTACGATCTTTGTCCCCATGTGCAAACCGTAGTCTGGCTTTTTTATGGCGGTTTTGGAGCAGTGGCTTCTTCCTTGCTGAGCGGCCTTTCAGGTTATGTCATTTTACTGTGGATATAGATACCTTTGTGCCTGTTTCCTCCAGCATCTTCACAAGGTCCTTTGCTGTTTTTCAGGGATTGATTTGCGCTTTTCGCACCAAAGTACGTTCATCTCTAGGAGACAGAACGCATCTCCTTCCTGAGCGGTATGACGGCTGCATGGTTCCATGGTGTTTATACTTGCGTACTATTGTTTGTACAGATGAACGTAGTACCTTCAGGCGTTTGGAAATTGCTCCCAAGGATGAACCAGACTTGTGGAAGTCTACAAGTCTTTTTTCTGAGGTCTTGGCTGATTTCTTTTGATTTTCCCATGATGTCAAGCAAAGAGGCACTGAGTTTGAAGGTAGGCCTTGAAATACATCCACAGGTACACCTCCAATTGACTCAAATTATGTCAATTAGCCTATCAGAAGCTTCTAAAGCCATGACATAATTTTCTGGAATTTTCCAAGCTGTTTAAAGGCACAGTCAACTTAGTGTATGTAAACTTCTGACCAACTGGAATTGTGATACAGTGAATTATAAGTGAAATAATCTGTCTGTAAACAATTGTTGGAAAAATGACTTGTGTCATGCACAAAGTAGATGTCCTAACCGACTTGCCAAAACTATCATTTGTTAACAAGAAATCTGTGGAGTGGTTGAAAAACGGGTTTTAATGACTCCAACCTTTGTGTGTGCAAACTTCCGACTTCAACTGTATGTATGGCAGGACCTAATCAGAGAGATGGGTCAGAAAAAGTCCATGTAAGGCTTTGTAGGTTAGCAGTAATACCTTGAAATCAGCCCTAGCCTTAACAGGAGGCACTGGAGTAATATGGTCATATTTTTGGTTCTAGTCAAGATTCTAGCAGCTGTATTTAGAACTAACTGAATTAATTACTCGATGCCAACACATCTTTCTAGATAAGTTACATGTTAAAGCTATGTTGCACTTGGTGACCTCTGACTGTTTCATCCTAACATCGTTGGTGCTGACGTAGATAACAATATCCCTATACCATCTACACTCGCCAGTTTTAGCCTTAGCCAGCACCCTCTTCAGATTAGCCTTAACGTCGGTAGCCCTGCCCCCTGGTAAACAGTGTATGATCGCTGGATGATTCGTTTTAAGTCTAATACTGCGGGTAATGGAATGACTAGCGTTTTCAATTTGTCAGAGCTAATGGCGGGAGGCTTCGGTGGCTCAGACCCCGTGATTGGTGGAGGAGAGACTTGGGAATGCTCGGGCTCTGACTCGTTGCTTAATGGGGAAAACCGGTTGAAAGTATTTGTCGACTGAATGAGCGACACCGGTTGAGCATTCCTACAGCATTTCCCTCCAGAAGCCATGAGAAATTGTCTGGCTGCGGGGACTGTGCGAGGGATTTATACTATTATCTGTACTTACTGGTGGCACGGACGCTGTTTCATCCTTTCCTACACTGAAATGACGATTACATCTGAAGCTGGTCTTACAGCACGGCTATCCTCACCATAAGGCGATAGTTCTCCTGTATATTATCGTTCTCCTGTATATTAGGAGTACAGCGACTGCAGTGACAAGGCATAATGTTACTCAGCTTTTTCGGCTGGTGGCGGTCCTGCAGATCCATGCACAGATAAAGAGCCCGGGGTGAAAAAGTTGAATGAAAAAGTTGAGTGTGGACGTTGGTAAACTAGTTTGATTAAACGGTTATTAAAAGCAGGAAACAAGTTTGGCAGGTAGCCAAGTAGCAACAAATAGCACGTCAGCATGGAGACGACGTGGAAGTGTGAACACACGCGTACACACCAGAACCACACACTTTTGTCAACAAGTCTGAGACCTCATGTCTTATCTTCTCCTCTGCTCTTCTTATTTCTTATGTCCTCTCTCCCCCTCTTCTCTCTTCCCTTCTCTCTCCCCCTCTTCTTTCCTCCCTTCTCTCTCCCCCTCCTCTCTCCTCCCTTCTCTCACCCCCTCTTCTTTCCTCCCTTCTCTCTCTCCCCCTCTTCTCTCCTCCCTTCTCTCTCCCCCTCTTCTCTCCTCCCTTCTCTCTCTCCCCCTCTTCTCTCCTCCCTTCTCTCTCTCTCTCACAACCCTCTCTCCCCTCTTCTCTCCTCCCTCTCTCTCTCCCTCTTCTCTCCTCCCGCTCTCTCTCACAACCCTCGTTCCCCCTCTTCTCTCCTCCCTTCTCTCTCTCTCCCCCTCTTCCCTCCTCCCTTCTTTCTCTCTCACAACCCTATCTCCCCCTCTTCTCTCCTCCCAACTCTCTCTCTCACAACCCTCGTTCCCCCTCTTCTCTCCTCCCTTCTCTCTCTCTCTCTCTCTCCCCCCTTCTCTCCTCCCTTCTCTCTCTCACAACTCTCTCTCCCCCTCTTCTCTCCTCCCTTCTCTCCTCTCACAACCCTCGTTCCCCCTCTCCTCCCCCTCTCCTTCTCTAGGATAAAGACTTCTACCTGTATTCCTGTGGGGAACTGTGGAGTTTGATGTACTAATTCTCTCCTCTCCTCTCTCCCTTCCGCCATCCCCCTCTCCTTCTCTAGGCTAAAGACTTCATCCATTCTGAGTTGTTGGCCTACCTGTATTCCTGTGGGGACCAGGGCAGTCTGATGGAGGAGTCAGCTGACCAGGCTCAGAGGAGAGATGAGATGTTGAGGATGTACCATGCTCTGAAAGAAGCCCTGGTGATCATAGGAGACATCAGTACAACCACAGTGTCAGCTCCTGTACCTCCACCTGTAGACGACACCTGGAGGACCAAGGAACCCAGGTAACAGAGAGAGATACGCATGTACACACACATGTACACACGCAGTTCGCATGTGCAAACACACACTAGGCTCTCACGTGTAGGTTAATGTACATTTGGATGTGAAACTGTGAATATAAATATATTTATTTCCCCTTTTTCTTCCTCTCTCTCCCCCTCGGTCTCTCTCTCCCCCTCTCTGTCTCTCTCCCCTCTCTCCCCTCTCTGTCTCTCTCCCCCCTCTATCTCTCTCCATCTCCATCTCTCTCCCTCCTCCCTCCCCCAGCCCCCCTCCTCAGGCCAGACCAGCCCCGGCCGCTGTCCCCCCTCCTAGTCGCCCCCCGGCAGCAAGAGGCCCCACCGCCGCCCCTCCTCCCTCCAGTCCCCAAAACCCAGCTTTCGGGGCGCCCCTTATCCCCTCTCGACCTGGACCCCCACCAGTCAACACCTACAGTGCAGCGGACCCTGTCGCCAATGTCCCCCTGATCCCATCTCGCCCAGCCAGGGTACCCCCAGCACTGCCCCCCGGCATACCCAGGTAAGAGCTCTGCTCCTGGGCAGGCCGAGTGTGCACACCCCACTTACCTCTGGAGGAATGGAGGCTGGAACTGCTAGAATGGTCTATTGGGTCACAATAGGTCCCTTTTATTGGTAATGATTCATTCAGAGGGGTGGTGGTAGTAGTTGTGGTAGTGGTAGTGGTGGTATTAGTAGTGGTGCAAGTGGTGCTGGTAGTGGTAGTAGTGGGGGTGTTAGTGGTTGTGGTGGTAGTGGATGTGGATGTGGTGGGGGGTTTGGTGGTTGTGGTTGTGGTGGTAGTGGATGTGGTGGGGGGTTTGGTGGTTGTGGTTGTGGTGGTAGTGGATGTGGTGGGGGGTTTGGTGGTGGTGGTTGTGGTGGTAGTGGTGGTAGTGGTGGTAGTGGGGGGGTTTGGTGTTAGTGGTTGTGGTGTTAGTGGTGGGGGGTTTGGTGGTTGTGGTGGTGGTTGTGGTGGTAGTGGTGGTAGTGGGGGGGTTTGGTGTTAGTGGTTGTGGTGTTAGTAGTAGTGGTGGTTGTGGTGGTAGTGGTTGTGGTAGTAGTAGTGGTAGTGGTGGTAGTAGTAGTGGTTGTGGTGGTAGTGGTGGTAGTAGTAGTGGTTGTGGTGGTGGTGGTGGTAGTGGTGGTAGTAGTAGTGGTTGTGGTGGTGGTAGTGATGGTAGTGGTAGTGGTGGTAGTGGTTGCGGTGGTGGTAGTGATGGTAGTGGTAGTGATGGTTGGGTAGTGGACGTAGTGGTTGTGGTGGTGGTAGTGGTGGTAGTAGTAGTGGTAGTAGTGATGGTACTGATGGTAGTGGTAGTGATGGTAGTGGTTGTGGTTGTGGTAGTGATGGTAGTGGTAGTGATGGTAGTGATGGTGGTGGTAGTGATGGTAGTGGTTGTGATGGTAGTGGTTGTGGTGGTAGTGATGGTAGTGGTTGTGGTGGTAGTAGTTGTGGTGGGGGGGGGGGGGGGGGTTGTTGGTTGTGGTGGTTGTGATGGTAGTGGTTGTAGTGGTGGTGGTAGTGATGGTGGTGGTTGTGGTAGTGATGGTAGTGGTTGTGATGGTAGTGGTTGTGGTAGTGTTGGTAGTGGTAGTGATGGTGGTGGGGGGTTTGGTGGTTGTGGTGGTAGTGGTTGTGGTAGTAGTGATGGTAGTGATGGTAGTGGTTGTAGTGGTAGTGATGGTAGTGGTAGTGATGGTTGTGGTAGTGATGGTGGTAGTGTTTTTATTGGTTGTGGTAGTGATGGTGGGGGTTGTGGTAGTGATGGTAGTGGTTGTGGTGGTAGTGGTTGTGGTTGTAGTAGTAGTGGTTGTGGTAGTGTTGGTAGTGGTTGTGGTAGTGATGGTGTTGGTGGTGGGGGTTTGGTGATGGTGGTGGTTGTGGTTGTGGTTGTGTTGGTAGCGGTTGTGGTAGTGTTGGTAGCGGTTGTGGTGGTAGTGATGGTGGTAGTGTTGGTAGTGGTTGTGGTAGTGATGGTGGTGGGGGGTTTGGTGGGTTTGGTGTATCGTGGCTTGTGGGAATGATACATATGTTTTTCTCTTCTCTCCTCCCTCCCTCTCCCTCCACCTTCCCTCCATCTCTTCCTCCTTCACCCTATCCATCCCTTCCCTCCTTCCCTCCCTCTCTCTCCATTCCTCCCTCCCTCCTTCTGTCCTCCTCTATAACAGAAGACCCCCAGCGGCCCCAGGCCGTCCCACCATCATACGCCCTTCAGAGCCTTCACTGCTGGACTAGACAGACAGACAGACAGACAGACAGACAGACAGACAGACAGGCAGACAGGCAGACAGGCAGACAGACAGACAGACAGACAGACAGACAGACAGACAGACAGACAGACAGACAGACAGGCAGACAGGCAGACAGGCAGACAGGCAGAAAGACAGACAAAATGAACAATTACCACTCCTAATGTCCTTTGACTACAAAGAAACACTTTGCGTAACGTTGATGTTTTATTCCCTAACATGATTCAAGACTGTCTTTCATGTATTCTCTCTCAATAACAGAAGACAGACAGATTGTCATGTTATTGTTATGTCATGTATTCTCTCTTAATATGCATATTGTCATGTTATTGTTATGTCATGTATTATTTACATTATTATTTACTATTATTTACTATTTTACTTTTTTTCATTTAAGCAACACTATGTACTTTTGATCACATAGTTTTTTTTTTAGCTTTGTAACAATGTTTAATACCTTCATTTTTGAGAGAGAGAGGATTGAGAGAAAAAAATGAAACCTACATTTTTTGTTTAACTCTAACTTACTTTAAATGAACTGAGTTTAAACCAGGGGATCAGACAGAATTTCAAATCAAACAGGTTTTTGTGAATACCTAGAATACTTCTTCACATGGAAGCACTTATTCCATTTTTTTTTATAACAAATACACTCCATAATTAATAACAAAATACTTATTTCTTTATACTGTTTTAAATGTTTCTATCCTTACTGGATCATATGTACAGTTGTATTTTTAGATCTAATCTTCAATATGCACTTCAATATCTATGCAGGAATATTATAGTAAGTCTTTTCTAGCTCGCAGCTTTTTTGAAATTAATTTTGATGAAATGCTAATTATGCTATAAAATGAATTGATTTCAATGGAAACTAGTTAGCTACAACTGCCCTCACAGTTCACTCAAAGAACAGTGGTAACCGGTCAGGGTTGGTGTCCATTCCGTTTCAGTAAGTTCAGAAAGTTCCAATCCTCTTCAATGCTCTTTAATGAGGAACATTTGGAATTGGAATTTGGTTTTCTCTCTGAATTGACTGGAATTTACATGGAATTGGCACCAACCCTGTAGTCAATATAGATACCTAGTGTCTCGTCAGTTATCGATGTTAGTAGTAGATAGTTGTTAGATAAGGGCCAGGATTCAATCAAAGATGCTTTGTCGATAAGCTCACTGCACTTGACTTTTAAAAGGTCATTTATGACATCCGCAGCGTTTACCGCAAATGCAATCTCTGCAAACATCTAGGAAATTCCCTTTAAAAGGATCATTGTTGAGTGTTGTTTGCTTATCGCTTCTTTAATTAAATCCCGGCTTTTAGCCCAGTCTATTGTAAATGGTAGCTTGCTGTCAATCTGGCCTCTGCTTCCTGAATAGACCAATCAAAATAGACCTGCTTCCTGAATGGACCAATCAAAATGGACCTGCTTCCTGAATGGACCAATCAGAAACCAGACAGAGGGGGTAGTGCACCACAAAGGGAATAGGATGCCGTTTCAGACTCTTTGTATTGTTTTTTTAAAAACGACTTTTTCTATTTTTCTAAGTGCCTCTTACCTGTGGCTTTCCTATTGGATGAACAGATGAATGACATGATACATTAACAAAGGAATGAATCACTGGGTGAACAAGGGATGGTAGAATAGAACAGTATTGTGAAGAAGGTGTATAAAGATGTGATACGGAATAATAAAGAGATAAAGGGACTGAGGTGGCTGGTCTTTTTGTCCAAGTATTTTTGTTCCTGTTCATCCCCCTCTCTTCTTTCTCCTCTCTCTCTATCTCTATTTATCCCCTCATCTCTCTCTCCTCACTCGCTTTCTCTCCCCTCATCTCTCTTTCTCTCCCTTCATCTCACTCTATCACTCAATGAATGCAATCTCTGTAAATTACCTACCCACTGCTCTATAACGCTCCTTGGACTGAATCGTGTCCCGAGTACGGAGCAGCTGACAGACACACCTAACAATGAATACTGATGATGATGATGATGCCTTCTTGGTAATACCCTGTTAAAGTGACATCATCCTACGTCTAACTTCAGGGTCATGTCCCCTAGTCTTTTGTTATGGGCTAGACAATTATATCATCCAATTCGTGAAAACGTGGTTATTTTGTTTTTAAATATCTAATTATATTTGTGTTTGTCAATTAATTTACTTCTGCCAGATGCCTTTTGAGGTTTTGGCTGAATACCATTGCTTTACGTTTTTGCCCGTTGGAGATCTTTCAAAAAGTCTACAAAAGTAAAAAAAAAAAAAAAAATAGGAACTCAAAATAAAACGAGCTCCGACTGGGAAAAATATTTTAGAACGGTCATCGAACTCTGAATTCCAGGTGGGAAACATCTTTCTAGAGCTGTGACTTTACCACCTGAAGAACACTGACGTCGTGATCTGACCTCGTTCCAGAGTTCCCAGTTATCTTGAAAGCACCGTATGCAACGGTCTCGGTGTTAAAATATTATATATGTGTTCGTCGATGAATTCACTTCTGCCAGATGCATGTTTTTGAAGACCTTTGCGTTAAGTTTTTTTGTCACTTGTGCTTTCATAGGCTATACAGCAGTCTGTGTGTTTGTCTGTAAGGGGCAACAGCAGTCCAATCAGGACCATATTAATCCTGGACCGTAGCCACAAAGCATCTCAGAATAGGAGTTCTGATCTAGAATCAGTTTTGCCTGTTAGGTCATAATGAATCAGATTATAGGGACAGATCCTGGATCAGCACTCCTACTTTGAGGTGTTTTGTGGATACGGCCCCGGGTCCTAGTCCTTTACAATAAAATAACAACTACACCGTTACTCAAATCAAATGCTCTGTCTTTTACTGTGTAAACAGAACACAGGTATTAAAATAACTGGCTGCCATGGCGACATGGTGAAGAATGATCAAAGTACTACTCCTTTCTTAGTTACAATCACAACCTTACAATCACACACAATTCTCCACTCAATGATGGAACTCTGGAGGGAGTTTCCACCATTGTTAAATCCATGACTGGAAGTGTGCAAGGCAAGTCCATACTTGGGGAAAAGAGTAGAGGATTGTGATATAACACACACACGTGCGTGCGTGTGCGTGCGTGCGTGCGTGCAGTGATTAAAACAAAAAACATGATCAGGACAATAGGAGCCGAGGCTACATACAACAGAGTAAAGCAGAACATTCATACGTTGTGTTTCATCACAGTTAAAACCGGAGAGCAACATCTAAAGTCCACAACACATACTATATAATATAGGGGTGGGTGAGAGAGGGAGGGTGAGAGAGAGGGAGGGTGGGAGAGAGAGGGAGGTGAGAGAGAGGGGGTGAGAGAGAGGGGGTGAGAGAGAGGGAGGGTGAGAGAGAGATTGTGGCCATAGAGTGAGTCTTGTGATACTATAGTAAAGTACAGGTCACATGAAGGTGTAGTTGCTGACTTCACAGAGACTCCGTGCTACTGAGAAGAGTAAACTTCTACTACCAGAAAGGTACAGATCTTCCCTCAATAGTTATATGATATAACATGTAGATATAAATATCATAGATTATATATAACATGTAGATATAAATATCATAGATTATATATAACATGTAGATATAAATATCATAGATTATATATAACATGTAGATATAAATATCATAGATTATATATAACATATAGATATAAATATCATAGATGATATATAACATTGTTAGATTAGTTTAGGACACATTTGGCATGAGTTCTGTGGAATCAAAAATGTAAAAGTGTTTTCATGCGTTCACTCATGTTCCATAGATTGAGACTATAGAGACAAAGAGATGGAGAACATGTGTTCCAAATGGAAGAGAGGAGAAGAGAAGAGAAGAGAAGAGAAAAGAAAAGCGACGAGACGAGACGAGACGAGGACACTGAAGGAAGGAGTCAATGTCAACAGTTTCAAGTCCTGTGACCAAAGGTGAGAACGATTTCCCTGAAATGCTTAATGTCTGAGTTCTCTCCATGTTGTAGTACCAGGAAGAGGACAAAGGGGGCGGTGTAACCAGTGTTGCCTCTAACTCTCTGTCTGTGTGAACAGCTCACCCTCCAGTCACCAGTCTACAGTCACAGCTCAGGAATGAAGCATTATAAAGGCCCCAGTGATCAACAACTACACAGTAAGAAACATTAACATCACTGTGCAGAATCAGACCAAAGGTGAAACATTCATTATTGACATAGCTTACTCACAGAGCCTGTTTCAGGCATAAGCGGTCGTGGCCGGGGGCCCCCAACCCATGGGATCTTTAATGACCACAGAGAGTCAGGACACCTGTTTAACATCCCGTCTGTAAGACAGCACTCTATATCGGGCAATGTCTGTGTTCTGTGGTCTGTCCCCAAACAATTCGAGCTTCTACTTTTAAAAATCCACCTTTCCAGAAACAAGTCTCTCACCGTTGCCGCTTGTTATAGACCCCCTTTAGCCCCCAGCTGTGCCCTGGACACCATATGTGAATTGATTGCCCCCATCTGTCTTCAGAGTTCGTACTGTTATGTGATATAAACTGGGACATGCTTATCACCCCAGCCATCCTACAATCTAAGCTAGATGCCCTCAAACTCACACAAATTATCAAGAAACCTACCAGGTACAACCCTAAATCCGTAACCATGGGCACCCTCTTAGATATCACCCTGACCAACTTGCCATCTAAATACATGCCTGCTGTCTTCAACCAGGATCTCAGCGATCACTGCCTCATTGCCTGCGTCAAACGACCACCCCTCATCACTGTTAAACGCTCCCTAAAACACTGCAGCAAGCAGGCCTTTCTAATCGACCTGGCCCGGGTATCCTGGAAGGATATTGACCTCATTCTGTCAGTAGAGGATGCCTGGTTGCTCTTCAAAGGTGCTTTCCTCTCCATCTTAAATAAGCATGCCCCATTCAAAAAATGTAGAACTAAGAACAGATATAGCCCTTGGTTCACCCCAAACTTGACTGCCCTTGACCAGCACAAAAACATCCTGTGGCGTTCTGCATTAGCATCGAATAGCCCCCGCGATATGCAACTTTCAGGGAAGTCAGGAACCAATATACTCAGTCAGTTAGGAAAGCAAAGGCTAGCATTTTCAAACAGAAATTTGCTTCATCCCCCTCTCTTCAGCCTGCTGCCTGGCCTGCACCCTATTTCATTGTGGAGCTAGAGGAGTTAGAGCCCTGTCTATGTTGGTAGATAGGGCTCTAACTCCTCTAGCTCCACAATGAAATAGGGTGCAGGCCAGGCAGCAGGCTGTTAGCCAACCTGCCAGCTTAGTGGAGTTTGCCACTAGCATAGTCAGTGTAGTCAGCTCAGCTATCCCCATTGAGACTGTGTCTGTGCCTCGACCTAGGTTGGGCAAAACTAAACATGGCAGTGTTCGCCTTAGCAATCTCACTAGAATAAAGACCTCCATTCCTGCCATTATTGAAAGAGATCGTGATACCTCACATCTCAAAATAGGGCTACTTAATGTTAGATCCCTCACTTCAAAGGCAGTTGTAGTCAATGAACTAATCACTGATCATAATCTTGATGTGATTGGCCTGACTGAAACATGGCTTAAGCCTGATGAATTTACTGTGTTAAATGAGGCCTCACCTCCTGGTTACACTAGTCAGTCTTATGTTGCAAAAAATGAAATTGTGTTTTTTAAATTGGATAAAAGTAAAGACTCAGAGCTAGAAAATGGTATATCATTCATTACAGTTGAGGAACAATGGGAAAGTAATTATGCTTTGAAAGTTGATAAAGTTGTTGGCTGAAGGGAGATTCCACCATTGTTAAATACACATGAAAAAGGATTCACGTAGCTGATTGAAGCTGCTGATAACTGGATAAACCAGTCCAGCCAGACATGGGGGAGGAGTTATAGAAGTGCTACACCATTTTCATACCACAGCATCCAGTCGACAGACGGAGAGGAACAGAGACGAAGTAAAGAAGTATATACTTGGTAAGAATTTGTTTGACTTGACTACCTTGATAAATGATTTACTATGTTTTCTATATTAACACTATATTACGAGGTAGTTGATAAATGATTTACTATGTTTTCTATATTAACACTATATTACGAGGTAGTTGATAAATGATTTACTATGTTTTCTATATTAACACTATATTACGAGGTAGTTGATAAATGATTTACTATATTTTCTATATTAACACTATATTACGAGGTAGTTGATAAATGATTTACTATATTTTCTATATTAACACTATATTACGAGGTAGTTGATGTTTTTTGAGCCTATATCCTCTAAATGGTTCAGTTTAAACTAGATTGTGTCTAAATCCACTGCATATGTGACCGACCGGCTCCATTCAGTCTTATGAAATTGTTTTTTTTTTTTTTTTTTTTTTTTACATTGGATAAAGGTAAAGACTCAGAGCTAGAAAATGGTATATCATACATTACAACTGAGGAACAATGGGAAAGTAATTCTGCTTTAAAGTTGATAGACTTGTAACCTCACTTTTGAGAAAATGGCCTTGGAATGTTCTTGTTCCTATTGGAGCGCTCTTCTTTGTCTACACCCATTCAACATCGTTCACACCCTCTTAAGCTTTAGCCCCAACTACACCGTTACTCAAATCAAATGTTCTGTCTTTTATTGTGTAAACAGAACACAGGTATTAAAATAATTGGCTGCCATGGCGACATGGTGAAGAATGATCAAAGTACTACTCCTTTCTTAGTTACAATCACAACCTTACAATCACACACAATTCTCCACTCAATGATGGAACTCTGGAGGGAGTTTCCACCATTGTTAAATCCATGACTGGAAGTGTGCAAGGCAAGTCCATACTTGGGGAAAAGAGTAGAGGATTGTGATATAACACACACATGTGTGCGTGCGTGCGTGCGTGCGTGCGTGCGTGCGTGCGCGCGCGCGTGTGTGCGTGCGTGCGTGGGCGTGCGTGCGTGTGCGCGTGTGTGTGTGTGTGTGCGTGCAGTGATTAAAACAAAAAACATGATCAGGAAAATAGGAGCCGAGGCTACATACAACAGAGTAAAGCAGAACATTCATACGTTGTGTTTCATCACAGTTAAAACCGGAGAGCAACATCTAAAGTCCACAACACATACTATATAATATAGGGGCGGGTGAGAGAGGGAGGGTGAGAGAGAGGGAGGGGGTGAGAGAGGGAGGGTGAGAGGGGGGGAGGGTGAGAGAGGGGGAGGGGGTGAGAGAGAGGGAGGGGGTGAGAGAGAGGGAGGGGGTGAGAGAGAGGCAGGGTGAGAGAGAGGGAGGGGGTGAGAGAGGGAGGGTGAGAGAGGGAGGGTGAGAGAGGGGGAGGGGGAACCTCACTTTTGAGAAAATGGCTTTGGAATGTTCTGGTTCCTATTGGAGAGCTCTTCTTTGTCTACACCCATTCAACATCGTTCACACCCTCTTAAGCTTTAGCCCCACCCATCTCTTTAAGGGTTGATCCTAGCGTTCTGTCCTAACAGCAGTCAAGCACCCAAGCTAACTGGCTAACGTTGGCTAGCTTGCTAGCTACTTCCAGTCACAAATGAGAGATCAGCTCACTCTGACCAGTTTACTCCCCCTAGCAGAGCTGGTTAGGCTGTTTTCATGTTATTCAGAGCGTTGGTGACTGTGCTGCTGGCAACAATTTACGCTTTTTGCCAACGTTTACAGACACCGGCCATATTCAATGGGTGTTGAGCAATCATACATTCCTCAGTTATTCTGCGCTCTGGCACACTCAGATGAGAGCGCTCTGAAATCGGAGAAGATAGCCAGAGCGAATTTCAGTAGTGTAAAGTACTTAATAAGTAAACATATTTTAAAGTACTACATAAGTAGTTTTTTAGGGTATCTGTACTTTACTGTTTATATTTTTGACAACTTTTACTTTTACTTCACTACATTCCAAAATAAAATAATGTACTTTTTACTCCATACATTTTCCCTGACATCCAAAAGTACTCATTACATTCTGACAGGAAAATGGTCCAATTCATACACTTATCAAGAGAACATCCCTGGTCATCCCTACTACTTTATCTGGCAGATTCATTAAACACATGCTTCATTTGTAAATTATGTCTGAGTCTTGGAGTGTGCCCCTGGCTATCCGTAAATAAAAATAAAACAAGAAAATGGTATCGTATGTTTTGCTTAATATAAGGAATTTGAAATTGTTTATACTTTTACTTTTGATACTTAAGTACATTTTAGCAATTACGTTTACTGTTGATACTTCAGTATATTTAAAACCAAATACTTTAAGACTTTTACTCAAGTAATATTTTACTGTTTTGAGCAGTAAAATATTTCACCTGTTTGAGCCCCACATTTGTAGCTAAAAAAATAAATATGTTTTTTTTGGGGGGGGGGGTGCTTGCCTGTTTTGCATGTTATTTTTGGCATTAATACGTGTCAAATGTCAGGACAATCGAAAATACAATAAAAACAACACTGCAACTCAATCAGGTGTGAGAACATGAATTATCCAGCAGCAGCTCACTTTGTTGAAGCCAGCCATCCCATCTACTCCCTCAAATACAAAGGTACTGAGCATGTTGCTCTACCAAGGAAAGGAGGTAACATCGAGATCCTACTACTACAAAGGGAGGCTTACTGGATTTCCTATCTAAAAACATTGACCCCTAGTGGTCGGAATATTGACTTTGATCTCAGGCCCTTCTAAGGAACAATTCTCTCTTTCATGAACAAGTCTTATAAATGGAATTCTACAGCTTATCAGCGTACACCCAATATGTTGACGACACTTATTATGCATTATGGTTGAACCAAAAGATTACATGTAACAAAACACTTTATAAAATAGGAAACAATTAAATATATTTAAATTTGAATCAAACAATAATGTATGTTTATGCTTATGTTATGTACAGTATTTAATTATGTTTCGATATGATAACCATAGACTAATATATTCAATATGCTATTGTTTTTAAACAATTTCACTCAATTCATTCTAATTAACTTAATAATTATGACACACCCCTTACTATTGTCATTGGTTGCACTAATTGTCCACATAACCTGGTTCAAGCATTCATTACATTACCCTGAAGAAGGCTAGCTAAACAATGAACCATAATCCCAACTCATGACGTTACTACCCTGTATAAATCTGTGATGACGGTGATGACGGTAGAGACAGTCGCCAGGTTTCACATTTCAAATCGAATGTTTGACATGAAGTTGTTTTTATGGTCCTCTTAACTAGAGGACCATAAACTTCATGTCAAACATTCGATTTGAAATGTGAAACCTGGCGACTGTCTCTACCGTCATCACTGCAGTACAGCGAGGACTAAGAACAGATTTTTGGTTAATAAAATAAAATTTGATTTGAATGGTTCCCACGACAAATTTCAGGCAATGCATGTACAGTTGAAGTCGGAAGTTTACATACACCTTAGCCAAATATATTTAAACTCAGTTTTTCACAATTTCTGACATTTAATCCTAATAAAAAACCCCTGTCTTAGGTCAGTTAGGATCACCACTTTATTTTAAGAATGTGAAATGTCAGAATAATAGTAGCGAGAATGATTTATGTCAGCTTTTATTTCTTTCATCACATTCCAAGTGGGTCAGAAGTTTACATACACTCAATTAGTATTTGGTAGCATTGCCTTTAAATTGTTTAACTTGGGTCAAATGTTGCGGGTAGCCTTCCACAAGCTTCCCACAATATGTTGGGTGAATTTTGGCCTGTTCCTCCTGACAGAGCTGGTGTAACTGAGTCAGGTTTGTAGGCCTCCTTGCTCGCACACGCTTTTTCATATTTTTTTTTTCTCCAGTTCTTTTTCAGTTCAGTTTTTTCAGGCCCAGTTGGCCCAAAGGTTATCTTAAGAGCGGGTAAGGTGGCGATGATGGGACTGGAGGTTGGCATCCTCTCTCACATCAAAACATACTTGCAGACGAGAAACAGATGGAGAGAGAGATAGCCTTGTTTTTTAAAATCCTAACAGTCATCATAGTCATCAGAAGGTGAAATGCAAAACTGACCCTGGATCATGAACTCTGGGACTACTACATCTGTATTTCATTGTAAAGCATCTCTTTAATAATACTTCCTGTTGACCCGACCAAGTGACCTCTCACCTCTGATCATGCTGTGCCCTCTATGTAGCCAGTTCAGATGCGGGAGTGGTTCACCAACACAGCTGATATAACCTACAGCAGGTATTCCCAAACTGAGGTACACCGAAGAGTACGCCAAATAAAAATGTGATTCACATTTAAAAAATAAAATAATAATGATATATATATATACACTACCGTTCAAAAGTTTGGGGTCACTTAGAAATGTCCTTGTTTTTGAAAGAAAAGCAAAAAGAATTGTCCATTAAAATAACATCAAATTGATCAGAAATACAGTGTAGACATTGTTAATGTTGTAAGTGACTATTGTAGCTGGAAAGGGCTGATTTTTTATGGAATATCTACATAGGCGTACAGAACCCCATTATCAGCAAACATCCCTCCTGTGTTCCAATGGCATATTGTGTTAGCTAATCCAAGCTTATCATTTTAAAAGGCTAATTCATCATTAGAAAACCCTTTTGCAATTATGTTAGCACAGCTGAAAACTGTTGTGCTGATTAAAGAAGCAATAAAATTGGCCTTATTTAGACTAGTTGAGTATCTGGAGCATCAGCATTTGTGAGTTCGATTACAGGCTCAAAATGTCCAGAAACAAATAACTTTTTCTGAAACTCGTCAGTCTATTCTTGCTCTGAGAAATGAAGGCTATTCCATGTGAGAAATTGCCAAGAAACGGAATATCTCATACAACGCTGTGTACTACTCCCGTCACAGAACAGTGCAAACTGTCTCTCACCAGAATAGAAAGAGGAGTGGGAGGGCCCGGTGCACAACTGAGCTAGAGGACAAGTACATTAGAGTGTCTAGTTTGAGAAACAGACACCTCACAAGTCATCAACTGACAGCTTCATTAAATAGTACCTGCAAAACAACAGTCTCAACGTCAACAGTGAAGAGGCGACTCCGGGATGCTGGCATTCTAGGCAGAGTTGCAAAGAAAAAGCCATATCTCAGACTGGCCAAGAAAAATAAAAGATTAAGATGGGTAAAAGAACACAGGCACTGGACAGAGGAACTCTGCCTAGAAGGCCATCTTCACATTTTCAAACAGTACATTTATATTTTCCAACTGGGCTATACATTTGGGTGAGTTATTTTTCTCGCCTGAGTATCCTCGTTTCACTGCCAAAAATCAAATTAAACCATCTAGTTTGCAGCGAAATAACACTACAATGTAAAATACAGGTAGTCTAGTTAAATAATTAACATTCAATCACATTAACCGTTACTTTCTCGCGGGAAACCTTCACTCTTGCGCAGACATTTAGAAACGAAACATCCCATTTTGAAAATTAAGCCACGGGAGTTTTTGGAGCGAGAATAAAGACGCCTTTCGAGTAGTAAGACATGTATAAAAGCAACAGATACCATTAATACGGAGCTAGAAGCGTCTTATATGTTGAGCTACCGAGTGGCTAGGACAGGCAAGCCCCATACTATCACGGAGGACTTAATTCTTCCTGCTGCCGCGGATATGGCTGGGACAATGCGGGTCAATTAAGGAAGACATCCTCTTCTGCAAACCACTTGAAACCAGGACATGAGAGGATATTTTTAAAGTTGGTAGCTGGTGATTTTTAATTAACTTAGCTAGCTAGCTATACAGTATATAAATATGGCTCGATAGCTAGATAGCTACGTTAGCATCTCATTAGTCTGTACTGTAGCTAGTTAGCTAATATAACATTGTTTTATTTTATTTTAATTTTCGAAATGTATTTATTTACTTGAATAGGTTCTCCCAGCCATGTGGATGATTGGAAACTGGTCTGCAAAGTTTGTCACCAGACAAGTTTAGAGCATATTACTATTTACCTGTGAATAAATTCATGAAATGGAGAATGGATTCAACTATTCAAATCAATTTAAAGTTGATTTGTCACATGCTGAATACACCAGGTGTAGATCTTACAGTGAAATGCTGAATACACCAGGTGTAGATCTTACAGTGAAATGCTGAATACACCAGGTGTAGATCTTACAGTGAAATGCTGAATACACCAGGTGTAGATCTTACAGTGAAATGCTGAATACACCAGGTGTAGATCTTACCGTGAAATGCTGAATACACCAGGTGTAGATCTTACAGTGAAATGCTGAATACACCAGGTGTAGATCTTACCGTGAAATGCTGAATACACCAGGTGTAGATCTTACAGTGAAATGCTGAATACACCAGGTGTAGATCTTACAGTGAAATGCTGAATACACCAGGTGTAGATCTTACCGTGAAATGCTGAATACACCAGGTGTAGATCTTACACTGAAATGCTGAATACACCAGGTGTAGATCTTACAGTGAAATGCTGAATACACCAGGTGTAGATCTTACCGTGAAATGCTGAATACACCAGGTGTAGATCTTACCGTGAAATGCTGAATACACCAGGTGTAGATCTTACAGTGAAATGCTGAATACACCAGGTGTAGATCTTACCGTGAAATGCTGAATACACCAGGTGTAGATCTTACCGTGAAATGCTGAATACACCAGGTGTAGATCTTACCGTGAAATGCTGAATACACCAGGTGTAGATCTTACCGTGAAATGCTGAATACACCAGGTGTAGATCTTACAGTGAAATGCTGAATACACCAGGTGTAGATCTTACCGTGAAATGCTGAATACACCAGGTGTAGATCTTACCGTGAAATGCTGAATACACCAGGTGTAGATCTTACAGTGAAATGCTGAATACACCAGGTGTAGATCTTACCGTGAAATGCTGAATACACCAGGTGTAGATCTTACCGTGAAATGCTGAATACACCAGGTGTAGATCTTACCGTGAAATGCTGAATACACCAGGTGTAGATCTTACCGTGAAATGCTGAATACACCAGGTGTAGATCTTACAGTGAAATGCTGAATACACCAGGTGTAGATCTTACCGTGAAATGCTGAATACACCAGGTGTAGATCTTACAGTGAAATGCTTAATTACAGGCTCTAATCAATAGTGCAAAAAAGGTATTAGGTGAACAATAGGTAAGTAAATAAATAAAAAATAAGGCTATATACAGTAGCAAGGCTACATACAGGCACCGGTTAGTCAGGCTAATTGAGGTAGTATGTACATGTAGATATGGTTAAAGTGACTATGCATATATGATAAACAGAGAGTAGCAGTAGCGTAAAAGAGGGGTTGGTGGGTGGTGGGTGGCGGGACACAATGCAGATAGCCCGGTTAGCCAATGTGCGGGGGCACTGGTTGGTCAGGCCAATTGAAGTAGTATGTACATATTTACGCATTTAATGCATTTCTATGGGCTATAGTAGTAAATGCCAAATTCAATATTTTGTTTCAGATACGTAGTCAGAAGGATATTGACGGCAGGAAGGATATTAAAGCAGCTCTGGGTGCAGAGAGGAAGTTCTTCCTGTCTCATCCAGGATACAGACACATTCAATCTGGAGTGCCAGATTGCACTCTGGACGTTGGTAAATTCAGAGCGTTTGGCTCTCGGAGCATTCAGCATACTGGACGCTCGATGAGTAGGGTTGATCCGAGCGTTCTGACCTCACAGTGGAAGTCAAGCACCCAAGCTAACTGGCTAATGTTGTTTAGCTTGGTATCTAGTCACTTTATCCCTACCTATGTGTACATATCTACCTCAATTACCTCGTACCTCTGCACATTGACTCAGTACTGGTATACAGTTGTATATAGCCAAGTTATCGTTACTCATTGTGTGTTTATTCCTCGTGTTATTATTTTTCAATTATTATTATTTATTTATTGTTGGGAAGGGCCCGTCAATAAGCATTTCACTGTTAGTCTACACCTGTTGTTTATGAAGCGTGTCACAAGTAACATTTGATTTGATTTGACAGATACACGCTCAAACGTACACAGGTGCTATGCACACACACACTTTCTGTCTCTTGCTCTCTATCCCCCCCCCCCCAGCAATTGGCCAACAACATCCAGGACACGTTACCAGGGTTACGTAGTAAGCTCCAGAGCCAGCTTCTATCTCTGGAGAAAGAGGTGGAGGAATACAAGAACTTCAAACCAGACGACCCTTCATGTATACATATATACTGACTGCAGTAGGACCTTGGTCTTGCCATACTGCAGTCAGTATATATGTACAAACACACACACACACACACACACACACACACACACACACACACACACACACACACACACACACACACACACACAGAGAAAAGCATGCACGTGCACACTCACAAGACTGCAGAGCCCTGCTTCAGTCAGTATATAAACACACCCACAAGACTGCAGAGCCCTGCTTCAGTCAGTATATAAACACACCCACAAGACTGCAGAGCCCTGCTTCAGTCAGTATATAAACACACTCACAAGACTGCAGAGCCCTGCTTCAGTCAGTATATAAACACACCCACAAGACTGCAGAGCCCTGCTTCAGTCAGTATATAAACACACTCACAAGACTGCAGAGCCTTGCTTCAGTCAGTATATAAACACACTCACAAGACTGCAGAGCCTTGCTTCAGTCAGTATATAAACACACCCACAAGACTGCAGAGCCCTGCTTCAGTCAGTATATAAACACACCCACAAGACTGCAGAGCCCTGCTTCAGTCAGTATATAAACACACTCACAAGACTGCAGAGCCTTGCTTCAGTCAGTATATAAACACAGTCACAAGACTGCAGAGCCCTGCTTCAGTCAGTATATAAACACAGTCACAAGACTGCAGAGCCTTGCTTCAGTCAGTATATAAACACAGTCACAAGACTGCAGAGCCCTGCTTCAGTCAGTATATAAACACAGTCACAAGACTGCAGAGCCCTGCTTCAGTCAGTATATAAACACACCCACAAGACTGCAGAGCCCTGCTTCAGTCAGTATATAAACACACCCACAAGACTGCAGAGCCCTGCTTCAGTTGGACATTTGAGAATTGTATTGATGCATCTGTGTGTATTATTATAATAGTTTATCTGAGTTGGGAGGCAATAACATTGACAGTGTAGGGTGAAGTTGCCCCTAGACACTGATCTGGGGTCAGTTTAGCATTACCCCCCCACTAATAGTTAAAAATTAGGTTAGCCTGTAATGCCTGCCATACCACTCCTGGCCACACGGGGGAGATGTGGAGCTAGCTTGTCTTGCAATGTTTTCAGGGTGTTGTGCAGTTGTGCCGTGTGTGTGTGTGTGTGTGTGTGTGTGCTGTTAGATGTGTGAGAGAATGTTTAAGTTTCTCCTAAGCCAATGCCACTCCGAAATTGCTCGTCCTAATATTTATATATTTCTTAATTCCATTCTTTTACTTTTATATTTGTGTGTGTATTATTGTTGTTGTGAAATGTTAGATACTAGTGCACTGTTGGAGCTAGGAACACAAGCATTTCGTTACACCTACAATAACATCTGCTAAATTATTATTATTATTCATTTAACTAGGCAAGTCATTTAAGAACAAATTCTTATTTACAACGACGGCCTTCCCCGGCCAAACCCGGACGACGCTGGGCCAATTGTGCGCCACCCTATGGGACTCCCAATCATGGCCGGATGTGATGCAGCCTGGATTCGAACCAGGGACTACAGTGACGCCTCTCGCACTGAGATGCAGTGCCTTAGACTGCTGTGACACTCGGGAGCCCAACATATGTTTATGTTATCAATAAAATGTGATTTGATGTGTCTCTGGTTAACCCTCAAGACAAGCTGCAGGTTTACACACACCTTGTGACTTAGTGGATGTCAAAGACTTACTTCCTTTTCCTGTATTATCCTGAAGGATTGTGGGATGCCTACCTGCTGCTTGTGTTAGTTTAGTAACAGATGCCGGTATGAACTAACTAAACAAAATGACTTTTCTCTCTCTCTTTCTTTATTCTTCTCCCTCTATCTCTCTCTTTTCCTTCCCTCTTTCACTGCTCAACTACCTCTTTCCCTTTCTTAATCGCTCTTTGTCACTTCCATGACACCTCCCACTTCCCTTGGGCTAAAGGAGATCCTAATAAAATGTCAATCAAGCTCTCTCCCTATCTCTCTCTCTCTCCCTCCCCTCTCTCGCTGAATGAGTAAAATAAATGTAAAAGCCACACTGTTAGCTGTCCAGTGCATTGCTCTTTTACACTCATTGGACTGAATCGTGTCCCGAGGACGGAGCAGCACCTAACAATGAATACTGATGATGATGATGATGCCTTCTTGGTAATACTTTGTTAAAGTGACATCACCCTATGTCTAACTTCAGGGTCATGTCCCCTAGTCTTTTGAGTGGGCTTTACAATTATATCACTGCTTCTGCTAGGTGCCTTTTATGTGGTATTTGCGCTGAAGACCATCCATTCAAAAAGCCTCTACAAAAGTTTAAACTACAAGGCTACTTCCTGGAAAATGACATGTTTCATAGGGCATACAGTGGTCTGTATGTTTGTCATGATGTCGGTAGGCCTCTAGAGGGCAACGGCTGTCCACTGCAATCAGTACCATTCATCCTGGGACCGTAGCCACAAAGCATCTCAGAATAGGAGTTCTGATCTAGAATCAGTTTTGCCTGTTAGGTCACAATGAATCAGATTATAGGGACAGATCCTGGATCAGCACTCCTACTCTGAGGTGTTTTGTGGATACGACTCCAGGTCCTGGTCCTTTACAATAAAATAACAACTACACCGTTACTCAAATCAAATGTTCTGTCTTTTATTGTGTAAAAAACAACATTAAAATCACTGGCTGCCATGGCGACATGGTGAAGAATGATCAAAGTACTACTCTTTTCTTAGTTACAATCACAACCTTACAATCACAGGCTGCGTCCCAATTCTCCACCCAATGGTGGAAACTCTGGAGGGAGTTTGGAAAGTCTGAAAACTCTGGAGGGAGTATTGAAACTCTGGAGGGAGTTTCCACCATTGTTAAATCCATGACTGGAAGGGTGCAAGGCAAGTCCACACTTGGGGAAAAAGGTAGAGGTTTGTGATATAATATATATAATAATAATATAATTTGGCTCTGGCAGGCCCACTTTTTTTTCTTCTCTCATAGCCACCTCCCAGCCAATCAGGGAGCAGGGTTGAGTGGGCATGTCTTTATGTACAGACCCGCCTCTTGTCAGACGGTATACACTCCTATTTTCTGCCCGCAGAAAGCACTGAGCTAGGTTGCATTTTGGAAAACAAAAAAGCGACCATGTTTGTATTATTATTAACTCAATTATATATATATTTATATTTTGCAAACTGATATGTGACACGTATTAATAACAAAATAACATGCAAAACAGGCAAGCCCCCCCCCCCCCCCAAAAAAAAATATATATGTATGTGTATATATATAGAGAGAGAGAGAGAGGGAGAATTTTTTTATTTATTTTTGCTAAAAATTTGGGTCTCAAAACATGTGGATCTCTGCCCTGAATGACAGGATGCCACTGTTGTTAGATTAGTTTAGGACACATTTGGCATGAGTTCTGTGGAATCAAATATGTAAATGTGTTTTCATGCGTTCACTTATCTTCCATAGATTGAGACTATAGAGACAAAGAGATGGAGAACATTTGCGCCAAATGGAAGAGAGGAGAGGAGAGGGGGACACTGAAGGAAAGAGTCAATGTCAACAGTGTCAAGTCCTGTGACCAAAGGTGAGACCGATTTCCCTGAAATGCTTAATGTCTGAGTTCTCTCCATGTTGTAGTACCAGGAAGAGGACAAAGGGGGTGGTGTAACCAGTGTTGCCTCTAACTCTCTGTCTGTGTGAACAGCTCAGCCTCCAGTCACCAGTCTACAGTCACAGCTCAGGATGGAAGCATTATAATTGCCCCAGTGATCAACAACTCCACTGTAAGAGACATCAACATCACTGTGCAGAATCAGACCAAAGGTGAAACATTCATTGTTGACATAGCTTACTCACAGGGCCTGTTCCAAGCATTAGCAGTCACTTAGGGCCCCCGACCGGTAGGGGTCCCCCAACCATTTTTTAATATATTTTTTTAGGAACTCAGTTGGGGTCTCATTTTAAGTAAGAATTGTATTAGCCCCTATTTAATCAGGTCAGTTGACTGAGAACACATTCTCATTTACAGCAACTACCTGGGGAATAGTTACAGGGGAGAGGAGGGGGGATGAATGAGCCAATAGGAAGCTGGGGTTGATTAGGTGGCCATGAGGGACAGATTGGGAATTTAGCCAGAACATGGGGGTTAACACCTCTACTCTTACGTTAAGTGCCATGGGATCTTTTAGTGACCGCAGAAAGTCAGGACACCCATCTAACATAACACTCTCTATCTTTCTCTCTCTACACCCATATCTTCCTTTCCAGATATTTTTGCTGAATGTGACAGCAATGTAAATGCATTTAATGTTTTTAAGTGGCAATCCCAAAGTATCCATTTAACTAGATTATTACAACCATGTGAAACAAAACCATACTGTGGTATCGCGGGAGGTTGATGAAAGAGGGGAGGTAAGTGACGCGACGTTGGCCCCCTCTGCTGGGAGTACCCGGGCTGGGCACCGCGACGCTGATGGAACCAATTAAAGGAAATTAAGGGAGAATTCCAACCAACCGTCCAGGCCACATAAATGGAGCACCGTGGCACACCGCGGTAGAGAAAAAGAGAGGCAGGGAGTCTCCTACAGACGGGGACAAAGCTCCACCTCGAGGGAGACAAAGAGGCAGGGAGTGAGCCTACAGACGGGGACAAAGCTCCACCTCGAGGGAGACAAAGAGGCAGGGAGTGAGCCTACAGACGGGGACAAAGCTCCACCTCGAGGGAGACAAAGAGGCAGGGAGTGAGCCTACAGACGGGGACAAAGCTCCACCTCGAGGGAGACAAAGAGGCAGGGAGTGAGCCTACAGACGGGGACAAAGCTCCACCTCGAGGGAGACAAAGAGGCAGGGAGTGAGCCTACAGACGGGGACAAAGCTCCACCTCGAGGGAGACAAAGAGGCAGGGAGTGAGTCTACAGACGGGGACAAAGCTCCCGGGGCACAGAACCAAATAAGAGGAAGCGGCCCAAAACAAGGACAGAGCCAACTGTAAGTTATTTGGTTGTTATGTTTATTTTATGTTGCCTAGTAATGTTGTGTTTTCACATTAGCTTTGGAGGAACTGGTGGCTCAGCTTATCCTCAAACAGCAGAAACAACAGGCTCTCCAGGAGAAAGAACTGGAGGAGCAGCGCCAACAAATTCTCCAACTGGTAGCGGATGTAGCGCAGCTGAAAGGCGACTCCACCAAACAACGACGACGGCGTCCTCTGCTAGACCCAGATCAGAGGCGCTGCTATGAGTGCGGCGAGTCAGTATACTGCGCGTGGAGATGCCCCGGCCGGGAGGAGTCCATGTACTCCGTGTCCCCCGGCTCCGGGGTAACTCAGACGGTGCCGGTGCGGATAACCACCCCGAGGGGGGAGTACCGGATGCGCTTGGGGGCCGTTCCTAACCTGCACGTGCCCATTCTCATCGTTATAGATTGCCCTCTCTTCCACAGGCAGAATGAATGCCACTGCGTCATGCGGGAGAGTGCGCCACTGCGCCACGGGGAGAGTACACCGCTGCAGAGTGCGCCCATGCGCCAGTGTGCACCACGGGGGAGAGTGCACCACTGCAGAGTGCGCCGCTGCGCCACGGGGGAGAGTGCACCACTGCAGAGTGCGCCACTGCGCCAGTGTGCGCCACGGGGGAGAGTGCGCCACTGCGTCACGGGGGAGAGTGTGCCACTGCGCCACGGGGGAGAGTGTGCCACTGCGCCACGGGGGAGAGTGTGCCACTGCGCCACGGGGGAGAGTGTGCCACTGCATCACGGGGGAGAGTGCGCCGCTGCGCCAGTGTGCACCACGGGGGAGAGTGCGCCACTGCGTCAGTGTGTTCCACGGGGGAGAGTGCGCCGCTGCACCAGTGTGCGCCACGGGGGAGAGTGCGCCACTGCGTCACGGGGGAGAGTGCGCCACTGCGCCACGGGGGAGAGTGCGCCACTGCGCCAGTGTGCGCAACGGGGGAGAGTGCGCCACTGCGCCAGTGTGCGCAACGGGAGAGAGTGCGCCACTGCGCCAGTGTGCGCAACGGGAGAGAGTGCGCAACGGGGGAGAGTGCGCCACTGCGTCACGGGGGAGAGTGCGCCACTGCGTCACGGAGAAGAGTGCGCCACTGCGTCACGGGGGAGAGTGCGCCACTGCGCCACGGAGGAGAGTGCGCCACTGCGCCAGTGTGCGCCATGGAGGAGAGTGCGCCACTGCGCCAGTGTGCGCAACGGGGGAGAGTGCGCCACTGCGTCACGGGGGAGAGTGCGCCACTGCGCCAGTGTGCGCAACGGGGGAGAGTGCGCCACTGCGTCACGGGGGAGAGTGCGCCACTGCGCCAGTGTGCGCCACGGGGGAGAGTGCGCCACTGCGTCACGGGGGAGAGTGCGCCACTGCGTCACGGAGGAGAGTGCGCCACTGCGCCAGTGTGCGCAACGGGGGAGAGTGCGCCACTGCGTCACGGGGGAGAGTGCGCCACTGCGTCACGGAGGAGAGTGCGCCACTGCGTCACGGGGGAGAGTGCGCCACTGCGTCACGGAGGAGAGTGCGCCACTGCGCCAGTGTGCGCCACGGGGGAGAGTGCGCCACTGCGCCAGTGTGCGCAACGGGGGAGAGTGCGCCACTGCGTCACGGGGGAGAGTGCGCCACTGCGCCACGGGGGAGAGTGCGCCACTGCGCCAGTGTGCGCAATGGGGGAGAGTGCGCCACTGCGTCACGGGGGAGAGTGCGCCACTGCGCCACGGGGGAGAGTGCGCCACTGCGCCAGTGTGCGCAACGGGGGAGAGTGCGCCACTGCGCCACGGAGGAGAGTGCGCCACTGCGCAACGGGGGAGAGTGCGCCACTGCGCAACGGGGGAGAGTGCGCCACTGCGCCACGGGGGAGAGTGCGCCACTGCGCCAATGTGCGCAACGGGGGAGAGTGCGCCACTGCGCCACGGGGGAGAGTGCGCCACTGCGCAACGGGAGAGAGTGCGCCACAACGCCAGTGTGCGCAACGGGAGAGAGTGCGCCACTGCGCCACGGAGGAGAGTGCGCCACTGCGTCACGGGGGAGAGTGCGCCACTGCGCAACGGGAGAGAGTGCGCCACTGCGCCAGTGTGCGCAACGGGAGAGAGTGCGCCACTGCGCCACGGAGGAGAGTGCGCCACTGCGCCAGTGTGCGCAACGGGAGAGAGTGCGCCACTGCGCCACGGAGGAGAGTGCGCCACTGCGCCACGGAGGAGAGTGCGCCACTGCGCCAGTGTGCGCCACGGAGGAGAGTGCGCCACTGCGCCAGTGTGCGCAATGGGGGAGAGTGCGCCACGGGGGAGAGTGCGCCACTGCGCCACGGGGGAGAGTGCGCCACTGCGCCACAGGGGAGAGTCACTGCGCCACGGGGGAGAGTGCGCCACTGCGCCACGGGGGAGAGTGCACCACTGCGCCAGTGTGCGCCACGGGGGAGAGTGCTACGCTACGTCTCGCAGAAGAGCGTGCCGCTGCGCCTTGGGGGAGATCACGCCACTTCGCCACGGGGGAGAGTGTACCGTTGCATCTCGCGGCAGGGTGCTCCACTGCGGCAGAGCGCGCCACTGCGCCACGGGGGAGAGCGCGCCACTTCGCCACGGGGGAGAGTGCACCCCTGCAGAGTGCGCCAGTGTGAGCCACAGGGGGAGAGTGCGCCACGGGGAGAGTACACCGCTGCAGAGTTCGCCACTGCGCCAGTGTGACCCACGGGGGAGAATGCGCCACTGCGCCAGTGTGACCCACGGGGGAGAGTGCGCCACTGCGCAACGGGGGAGAGTGCGCCTCTGTAGAGTGCGTCATTGCGCACCAAAATAAATACCCTATTTCTGCCAAACATAGTTTCAATAAAGTTCTGTAAAGCACATTGTCAAGGGTTGCGTCAGTCATATCTGGTATCGGGATAAAATGTGATTCAGAGTCACTGAATATACTTTAAGTATTTTTATTAAACTCAAGCGATAAATGGTAAATGCAATTTTCGTATATACGGGTTCACTGTATCACCACGCAGGGTAAAGCAGAGAACTGGCCAACACCCTAACGGTATCTTCTTTAATACTCTGACAGAAGTAGTTCCTGCTTCCGAGCCGGCCTGTCAGAGTAGAGACTCAGTGTGGTTTTAGACATACTGGCCTATCATTGGCGTTGGCGCCCAGACTGGTCCCAGCCTCACAGCTCTTCAGATGTCCGGCGCTGTTGCTGTGTAGATTACGCTCCCACACCCTGGAGACTGAGGTCAGACAGTTCTGTAACATTGTTTGAGCTATTTGCACCTGCATAGAAAGCATACTGTTCCCGCTCAAGGTTAACCACAGCTTCTCAGCACACTATCTGGGGCAAAATGTTACTTCCATCACACACACAGGCACTCAGGCCAACAGTTGCTAATATTCAATCACATGTGATATAGTATTGGGTTATAGCGCAATAAACACAGATCCTCACAACATTTGCTTTTCTAGGCAAATAGATAATCTGTCTCTGCTCAACACAGTTCTGAATGTGATTAAGCTCTGTGGCAGGCAGCTTGGTCTGGCGCTGGGCAGAATAGCAGATCTCAACAACCAATGGAGAGGTGTTGAACATCACCAGTAGGCATCATCACACTGTAAGACTGATATTATCTCTGTTTCTACAGACTTGGACTCTCTGAGGAGGACTGGGGATCACTGGCCTCCGTTCTCCAATCAGCAGACTCACATCTGAGAGAACTGGACCTGAGGAACGGTCAGCTGTCTGATGGTGGCGGGAGGAAACTCTTTGCTTCTCTGAAACATCAGAACTGTAAAGTACACATTCTGCAGTTAGTACTATGATCACATGACAATAGCCTAAGGATGTATTCATTGTTGGAGAGTTTGTTAAGGTATAATGATCAGGCTGTGAACATTATTATATATTAATATATCATGATTTTAATGACCACAGGCCTACAGACATGACTACATTACCTACAGACATGACTACAATACCTACAGACATGACTACATACCTACAGACATGACTACATACCTACAGACATGACTACATACCTACAGACATGACTGCATACCTACAGACATGACTACAATACCTACAGACATGACTACATACCTACAGACATGACTACGTACCTACAGACATGACTACATACCTACATACCTACAGACATACCTACAGACATGACTACATACCTACAGACATACCTACAGACATGACTACATACCTACAGACATACCTACAGACATGACTACATACCTACAGACATGACTACATACCTACAGACATGACTACATACCTACAGACATGACTACATACCTACAGACATGACTACATACCTACAGACATACCTACATACATGACTACATACCTACAGACATGACTACATACCTACAGACATGACTACATACCTACAGACATGACTACGTACCTACAGACATGACTACATACCTAGAGACATACCTACAGACATGACTACATACCTACAGACATGACTGCTTACCGACAGACATGACTACATACCTACAGATATGACTACATACCTACAGACATGACTACGTACCAACAGACATGACTACGTACCTACAGACATGACTGCATACCTACAGACATGACTGCGTACCTACAGACATACCTACAGACATGACTACATACCTACAGACATGACTACATACCTACAGACATGACTACATACCTACAGACATGACTACATACCTACAGACATGACTACATACCTACAGACATGACTACATACCTACAGACATACCTACATACATGACTGCATACCTACAGACATGACTACATACCTACAGACATGACTACATACCTACAGACATGACTACGTACCTACAGACATGACTACGTACCTACAGACATGACTACGTATCTACAGACATGACTACGTACCTACAGACATGACTACGTACCTACAGACATGACTACGTACCTACAGACATGACTACGTACCTAGAGACAAGACTACATACCTACAGACATACCTACGTACCTACAGACATGACTACGTACCTACAGACATGACTACGTACCTACAGACATGACTACGTACCTACAGACATGACTACGTACCTACAGACATGACTACGTACCTACAGACATGACTACGTACCTACAGACATGACTACATACATGACTACATACCTACAGACATGACTACATACATACAGACATGACTACATACCTAGAGATATGACCACATACCTACAGACATGACTATATACCTACAGACATGACTACATACCTACAGACATGACTACATACCTAGAGATATGACTACGTACCTACAGACATGACTACATACATGACTACATACCTACAGACATGACTACATACCTACAGACATGACTACATACCTACAGACATGACTACATACCTAGAGATATGACTACATACCTAGAGATATGACTACATACCTAGAGATATGACTACATACCTAGAGATATGACTACATACCTAGAGATATGACTACATACCTAGAGACATGACTACATACCTAGAGACATGACTACATACCTAGAGACATGACTACATACCTATAGACATGACTACATACCTATAGACATGACTACATACCTATAGACATGACTACATACCTATAGACATGACTACATACCTACAGACATGACTACATACCTACAGACATGACTACATACCTAGAGACAAGACTACATACCTACAGACATACCTACGTACCTACAGACATGACTACGTACCTACAGACATGACTACGTACCTACAGACATGACTACGTACCTACAGACATGACTACGTACCTACAGACATGACTACGTACCTACAGACATGACTACATACATGACTACATACCTACAGACATGACTACATACATACAGACATGACTACATACCTAGAGATATGACCACATACCTACAGACATGACTATATACCTACAGACATGACTACATACCTAGAGACATGACTACATACCTAGAGATATGACTACGTACCTACAGACATGACTACATACATGACTACATACCTACAGACATGACTACATACCTACAGACATGACTACATACCTACAGACATGACTACATACCTACAGACATGACTACATACCTACAGACATGACTACATACCTACAGACATGACTACATACCTACAGACATGACTACATACCTAGAGATATGACTACATACCTACAGACATGACTACATACCTACAGACATGACTACATACCTACAGACATGACTACATACCTACAGACATGACTACATACCTACAGACATGACTACATACATGACTACGTACCTACAGACATGACTACAGACATGACTACATACCTACAGACATGACTACATACCTACAGACATGACTACATACCTACAGACATGACTACATACCTACAGACATGACTACATACCTACAGACATGACTACATACCTACAGACATGACTACATACCTACAGACATGACTACATACCTACAGACATGACTACATACCTACAGACATGACTACATACCTACAGACATGACTACATACCTACATATATGACTACATACCTACAGACATTACTACATACCTACATATGACTACATACCCACAGACATGACTACATACCTACAGACATGACCACATACCTACAGACATGACTACATACCTACAGACATGACTACATACCTACAGACATGACTACATACCTACAGACATGACTACGTACCTACAGACATGACTACATACATGACTACATACCTACAGACATGACTACATACCTACAGACATGACTACATACCTACAGACATGACTACATACCTAGAGATATGACTACATACCTACAGACATGACTACATACCTACAGACATGACTACATACCTACAGACATGACTACATACCTACAGACATGACTACGTACCTACAGACATGACTACATACATGACTACATACCTACAGACATGACTACATACCTACAGACATGACTACATACCTAGAGATATGACTACATACCTACAGACATGACTACATACCTACAGATATGACTACATACCTACAGATATGACTACATACCTACAGATATGACTACATACCTACAGACATGACTACAGACATGACTACATACCTACAGACATGACTACATACCTACAGACATGACTACATACCTAGAGATATGACTACATACCTAGAGATATGACTACATACCTACAGATATGACTACATACCTACAGACATGACTACATACCTACAGACATGACTACATACCTAGAGATATGACTACATACCTACAGACATGACTACATACCTACAGACATGACTACATACCTACAGACATGACTACATACCTAGAGATATGACTACATACCTACAGACATGACTACATACCTACAGACATGACTACATACCTACAGACATGACTACATACCTACAGACATGACTACATACCTACAGACATGACTACATACCTACAGACATGACTACATACCTACAGACATGACTACATACCTAGAGATATGACTACATACCTACAGACATGACTACATACCTACAGACATGACTACATACCTACAGACATGACTACATACCTACAGACATGACTACATACCTACAGACATGACTACGTACCTACAGACATGACTACATACATGACTACATACCTACAGACATGACTACATACCTACAGACATGACTACATACCTAGAGATATGACTACATACCTACAGACATGACTACATACCTAGAGATATGACTACATACCTACAGACATGACTACATACCTACAGACATGACTACGTACCTACAGACATGACTACGTACCTACAGACATGACTACGTACCTACAGACATGACTACATACATGACTACATACCTAGAGATATGACTACATACCTACAGACATGACTACATACCTAGAGATATGACTACATACCTACAGACATGACTACATACCTACAGACATGACTACATACCTACAGACATGACTACATACCTACAGACATGACTACATACCTAGAGATATGACTACATACCTACAGACATGACTACATACCTACAGACATGACTACATACCTACAGACATGACTACATACCTACAGACATGACTACATACCTACAGACATGACTACATACCTACAGACATGACTACATACCTACAGACATGACTACATACCTACAGATATGACTACATACCTACATACATGACTACATACCTACAGACATGACTACATACTTACATATATGACTACATACCTACAGACATGACTACATACCTACATATGACTACATACCCACAGACATGACTACATACCTACAGACATGACTACATACCTACAGACATGACTACATACCTACAGACATGACTACATACCTACAGACATGACTACATACCTACAGACATGACTACATACCTACAGACATGACTACATACCTACAGACATGACTACATACCTACAGACATGACTACATACCTACAGACATGACTACATACCTACAGACATGACTACATACCTACAGACATGACTACATACCTACAGACATGACTACATAACTACAGACATGACTACATACCTACAGACATGACTACATACCTACAGATATGACTACATACATTTACATTTACATTTAAGTCATTTAGCAGACGCTCTTATCCAGAGCGACTTACAAATTGGAAAGTTCATACATATACATACCTACAGATATGACTACATACCAGACCTCACTAAGAGTTGATGTACTAAATGTGTTACCATCTGACAGGACAGGTTCTGAATAATGCTGTTATGTGTCTCTGACCTGCACTACATCTTTATGAGTGATATTATCTCTGTTTCTACAGACTGGATTCTGAGGAGGTCTGGGGATCACTGGCCTCTGTTCTGGACTAGACTACACTTCATACAGGCTGGACTAGACTACACTGCATACAAGCTGGACTGGACTACACTTCATACAGACTGGACTAGACTACACTTCATACAGGCTGGACTAGACTACACTTCATACAGGCTGGACTAGACTAGACTTCATACAGGCTGGACTAGACTACACTTCATACAGGCTGGACTAGACTTCATACAGGCTGGACTAGACTACATACAGGCTGGACTAGACTACACTTCATACAGGCTGGACTAGACTACACTTCATACAGGCTGGACTAGACTACACTTCATACAGACTGGACTAGACTACACTGCATACAGGCTGGACTAGACTACACTTCATACAGGCTGGACTAGACTACACTTCATACAGGCTGGACTAGACTACACTTCATACAGACTGGACTAGACTACACTGCATACAGGCTGGACTAGACTACACTTCATACAGGCCGGACTAGACTACACTTCATACAGGCTGGACTAGACTACACTTCATACAGGCCGGACTAGACTACACTTCATACAGGCCGGACTAGACTACACTTCATACAGACTGGACTAGACTACACTTCATACAGACTGGACTAGACTACACTGCATACAGGCTGGACTAGACTACACTTCATACAGGCCGGACTAGACTACACTTCATACAGGCTGGACTAGACTACACTTCATACAGGCCGGACTAGACTACACTTCATACAGGCCGGACTAGACTACACTTCATACAGACTGGACTAGACTACACTTCATACAGACTGGACTAGACTACACTTCATACAGGCTGTGTGTCACTCACTCTGCCTGTTCCTCTGTCTCTCCCACAGTGTGGACCATAATGAAGAGTTCTGGGTTAAACCACAGCTGATGAAGAAATGTAAGTGTGTTAGTTTCAAGGAATTAATTTTGGTCTAATCTCTCTCACTCACTCACTCACACACACAAGCTGTACCTACCGAGTGCCGCTAGCAACAAACCTACCGATTCTACTTGTAGAATCACATTGGTCGTCAGTGCCCAACAACTTGACTTTGTGCAAATCAGAGAGCCCATTATCTCTCCTCTAACTTGTCCTCTTGTCTGCAGATGCCTGTGATCTCACACTGGACCCAAACACAGCACACAGAAACCTCTCTCTGTCTGAGGGGAACAGAAGGGTGAAGAGGGTTGAAGAGGAGCAGCCGTATCCTGATCACATAGACAGATTTGAGTTGATTCACCAGGTCCTGTGTGGAGAGGGTCTGACTGGACGCTGTTACTGGGAGGTAGAGTGGAGTGGGTGGGCTGTGATAGCAGTAACATATAAAGGCAACAGAAGAAAAGGAAGGAGTCTTGCCTGTGGGCTTGGAACCAATGACAAGTCCTGGAGTCTGTACTGCACTCAGGATCATTACTATGCCTTCCACAATAATGAAAAGACTCATAGATCTGCTCTGCCCCTCATCAACCGTCCTAAACCCCATAGAGACCTGTCCTCCTGCCTCAGAGTAGTAGTGTTTCTGGACTGGATGGCCAGCACTCTGTCCTTCTACACGGTCTACTCTGACACAACGAACCATGTGTACACATTCCAGACCATATTCACTGAGCCCCTCTACCCAGGGTTTGGTGTTTCTAATGAGGGCTCTTCAGTGTCCCTGAGCCAGGTAGAGTAACCTCTTTTGTCCTGGAGGAACACCTGGGTATCCATGGAAACAGTCACACTCCTGTTCTAACACAACCATGTGACAGGATGGGGTGTTGTTGACAGTGATCATGACTACAGATATGGACATTGTAACAGATAAATGTTGTTGACAGTGATCATGACTACAGATATGGACATTGTAACAGATAAATGTTGTTGACAGTGACCATGACTACAGATATGGACATTGTAACAGATAAATGTTGTTGACAGTGATCATGACTACAGATATGGACATTGTAACAGATAAATGTTGTTGACAGTGATCATGACTACAGATATGGACATTGTAACAGATAAATGTTGTTGACAGTGATCATAATCACACTGAGGTCGTGAGGAGATGAATGATGATATTCCTGTGACTGTATTTTCTGTTCTGTGTTGTAGCCCGCCGGAAAACACCTTCAACTTGAACTGTAGTAGTTGAACATTTTAGTTTTTTGTAAAGAAAGTGATTGTGGTTGATCAAATCTATGGTTAGTAAATATTACTGTGTGTGTTAAATAATCCCATTGTGGTCGTGGGGAGATTCCTGATTATATTCCTGTACCTGTACTCCCTTTTCTGTTCTGTTAGAGGGTTGTACCGGAAAAGGCCTTTACCTTTGAATTGGAGACATTATTCTCCTTACATCAGTGATCCACTTGGAGAATATATATATATATATACACATGGTTTCCAAATATTACTGTTTGTGAAAATAAAGCAAGGCTATATAACAATGCTTTATAATACATTTGTAAATGTCAGTAAACTACTGTATATATAGATCTAGTTATTCACATATGTGTGATTTGTTTTACTTGCTCTAAACACAACACTCCTGTTTCTGTCTGAAGAAACAAGGCAAAGCAACTGTGCTGTTTGTCAGATCAGGAGACATTCAGAAAATCGTTCTCACGAAAACGTCTGTAGCATCCGAAGGGTTTGGCCAGAGCTGTCCAATCCTCTTCCTGGAGATCTACTGTCCTGTAGGTTTTCAGTCCAACCCTCTTCCTGGAGATCTACTGTCCTGTTGGTTTTCAGTCCAACCCTCTTCCTGGAGATCTACCGTCCTGTAGGTTTTCAGTCCAATCCTCTTCCTGGAGATCTACTGTCCTGTAGGTTTTCAGTCCAACCCTCTTCCTGGAGATCTACTGTCCTGTAGGTTTTCAGTCCAATCCTCTTCCTGGAGATCTACTGTCCTGTAGGTTTTCAGTCCAACCCTCTTCCTGGAGATCTACTGTCCTGTAGGTTTTCAGTCCAACCCACTTCCTGGAGATCTACTGTCCTGTAGGTTTTCAGTCCAACCCACTTCCTGGAGATCTACTGTCCTGTAGGTTTTCAGTCCAACCCTCTTCCTGGAGATCTACCGTCCTGTAGGTTTTCAGTCCAATCCTCTTCCTGGAGATCTACTGTCCTGTAGGTTTTCAGTCCAACCCTCTTCCTGGAGATCTACTGTCCTGTAGGTTTTCAGTCCAACCCACTTCCTGGAGATCTACCGTCCTGTAGGTTTTCAGTCCAACCCTAATTTAGCATATCTGATTCAGATAGTTAAGGTCTTGTTGAGCAGCTACTAATTAGTAGAAGCAGGTGTGTTAAATTAGGGTTGGACTGAAAACCCACAGGACTGTAACACTTCATTGGCTTTTGATTTCCACCAGAATAACCAGTAAGACGCTTCTTAGCTCTTCAACTCCGTGCGCCAGTGCACCAACTGCATGGAGCCTGCAACGCCCTGTCATGTTACTCCAGTCCACATGGGGGCGCCATGGAGCTAGCCTTTAATGCTACCATGCTAACCTAGGCCCCAGGGTAGAGAACCAATGAGGTACTGCACTGCATGGTACATTGCATGGTCCACTGTCTAGGGTGAAGTTAACAATCAGGTTAGGTTAGAATTAGGGAAGGGGAAGCTGATCCTACCAATGGGTAGGTCATAATGAATCAGATTATAGGGACAGATCCTGGATCAGCACTCCTACTTTGAGGTGTTTTGTGGATACGACTCCAGGTCCTGGTCCTTTACAATAAAATAACAACTACACCGTTACTCAAATCAAATGTTCTGTCTTTTATTGTGTAAAAAACAACATTAAAATCACTGGCTGCCATGGCAACATGGTTAATAATGCTCAAAGTACCACTCCCTTCTTAGTTACAATCACAGGTTGCCTCCAAATTCTCCACCCATCTCCCAAAGTGTACACTTTTTGTTATGTTTTATAAAGCATTGGAATGGTGTAGTCATTGGCCAGAGGGAGTTTCAACCATTAAACCCATGACAGAGTATGCAAAGCAAGTATACACTCGGGGGGGGGGGGGGGGTGGAGGATTGGGACGTAGCGAAAGCTGTAGGATCAACGGTAAACTAGGTTCTCTGTAAACTGTTTCTGTCCCCTATACCACAACTGAAGTTAGATACACACACACACACACACACACACACACACACACACACACACCTGTTCATCTAGATATCAGCATAGAATCTTACTGGCACATAAAACTCAGTAACAGCAAAAAAAGGTGATTGTGGGTAGCCAACAGGTCACAAAGACATGGACCAATGAGAGGAGAAGAAGGACATTAGGGGTTGGGTGGGGCTTGTTCTAGTAAAATAGGAGGATCCATAGAAATTCAATTACTAGAGAGATTTAAACCCAACGTGCACTTTTGAGCGGATCACATCCTTGATGCATTGTGGGTAAATGATGACTGACTGACTCAGGGGCAGACTTGGACCATAAATCAGCTCTGGAATTTCTAACACACGGACCCATTTTTTTCCATGACGCACGCATTATTAGATATAGAGAATTATCATTTTGTAGAAATTATATAATATATATATTCTATAATTTTTTACAAAATGCTAATTGAGACAGGGCCACTGGGCTAAAAATGGACCAGCCCATCTGGTATTTGCCCGAAATGCCAGTCCGCCCCTGGACCCACTGATCTACAAACGATGAGTCTCTCATTCTAGTGATTCTATTTCTATGGGATGATCCAAAACAAAAAAATGAATGAACATGAAGTCTCTCAGAGTATGAGGGCTGATCTAGGATCAGTTTGGCCCTTTAGATCATAATGAATCAGATTACATGGACAGATTGGCACCTGATCCTAGATCAGCACTCCAACTCTTGGGACACTTTGTGGATTACGGTCCAAGAGCTGCGTTCAATAAGCACAAAGAGGGCGGAAAAAATGTTTTCCGTGAACGCAAAAGTGAACATTCTCATTGGACAAATTGAGGCAGGACCTCCGTCCCTTCTAACTGTTGTCTAGTTCTGTGTCTAATGAACACCGGGAGTAAAAGGCACTGTGTTGAGCCCAGACGGCAGAGCTGTACGGAAGTGTCCCAAATAGCACCCTATTCCCTAGATAGTGCACTACTAGGCGCGGCTGGTAGCCTAGTGGTTAGAGCGTTGGGCCAGTAACCGAAAGGTTGCTGGATCGAATCCCCGAGCTGACGAGGTAAACATCTGTCGTTCTGCCCCTGGGTAAATCTTAACTGGCCTAGTTAAATAAAGGTTCAATTAAAACATGTAATTTAAAACTTCTGACCAGAGATAGGTTCTAGATAGGGAATAGGGTGCAATTCGTGATACACGATATTTACTCTTCTGCATCCTCCTCTGCTTCCTCGTCTTCTCTTCCCACCTTAACTCTGATTGGCTGTGAGGTGGCGGAGTGGGCGTGTCTTTATGTACAGACACGCCTCTTATCGTCAAACAGTCTGCGGACGGTATAGACCTGAGAGAGGAGGAACGGACAGTTAGACACTGAGAATGTTACCCGAGTGACTGATTACACTAGTATAGTGTGTCTATAACTAGTATAGTGTGTCTATACTAGTGTGTCTAACTAGTATAGTGTGTCTATAACTAGTGTGTCTATAACTAGTATAGTGTGTCTATAACTAGTATAGTGTGTCTATAACTAGTATAGTGTGTCTATAACTAGTGTGTCTATAACTAGTGTGTCTATAACTAGTGTGTCTATAACTAGTGTCTACAGGTTGTCCTAGTGTGTGTGTGTGTGTGAAATCTGTGCGAGTGCGACCCCCATCATAACTACAGACCTGCCAACCTTGAATCATTTTAATGAGAACCACTTGCGGTGGGTGACGGCACCCCCGGCCCACACGACGACGCGCGACCCCCACACTGCTCAAATCAAACGCACCTTTCAGCCCAATACTGATGTTGGCAGAAGACCCCCACACTGCTCAAATCAAACGCACCTTTCAGCCCAATACTGATGTTGGCAGAAGACCCCCACACTGCTCAAATCAAACGCACCTTTTAGCCCAATAATGGTGTTGGCAGAAGACCCCCACACTGCTCAAATCAAACGCACCTTTCAGCCCAATACTGATGTTGGCAGAAGACCCCCACACTGCTCAAATCAAACGCACCTTTTAGCCCAATAATTGTGTTGGCAGAAGACCCCCACACTGCTCAAATCAAACGCACCTTTTAGCCCAATAATTGTGTTGGCAGAAGACCCCCACACTGCTCAAATCAAACGCACCTTTTAACCCAATAATGGTGTTGGCAGAAGACCCCCACACTGCTCAAATCAAACGCACCTTTTAGCCCAATACTGGTGTTGGCAGAAGACCCCCACACTGCTCAAATCAAACGCACCTTTTAGCCCAATACTGGTGTTGGCAGAACACCCCCACACTGCTCAAATCAAACGCACCTTTCAGCCCAATACTGATGTTGGCAGAAGACCCCCACACTGCTCAAATCAAACGCACCTTTCAGCCCAATACTGATGTTGGCAGAAGACCCCCACACTGCTCAAATCAAACGCACCTTTTAGCCCAATAATGGTGTTGGCAGAAGACCCCCACACTGCTCAAATCAAACGCACCTTTCAGCCCAATACTGATGTTGGCAGAAGACCCCCACACTGCTCAAATCAAACGCACCTTTTAGCCCAATAATTGTGTTGGCAGAAGACCCCCACACTGCTCAAATCAAACGCACCTTTTAGCCCAATAATTGTGTTGGCAGAAGACCCCCACACTGCTCAAATCAAACGCACCTTTTAACCCAATAATGGTGTTGGCAGAAGACCCCCACACTGCTCAAATCAAACGCACCTTTTAGCCCAATACTGGTGTTGGCAGAAGACCCCCACACTGCTCAAATCAAACGCACCTTTTAGCCCAATACTGGTGTTGGCAGAACACCCCCACACTGCTCAAATCAAACGCACCTTTTAGCCCAATACTGGTGTTGGCAGAACACCCCCACACTGCTCAAATCAAACGCACCTTTTACCCCAATACTGGTGTTGGCAGAAGACCCCCACACTGCTCAAATCAAACGCACCTTTTAGCCCAATACTGGTGTTGGCAGAAGACCCCCACACTGCTCAAATCAAACGCACCTTTTACCCCAATACGGGTGTTGGCAGAAGACCCCCACACTGCTCAAATCAAACGCACCTTTTAGCCCAATAATGACGTTTGCAGAAGACCCTCTATAGGAATGGTAGACTATAGACCCATCTTTATTCAAAGACTCAATCATGGACACACTTACTGACAGTTGTGGCTGCTTCGATTGATGTATTGTTGTCTCTACCTTCTTTCCCTTTGTGCTGTTGTCTGTGCCAGATAATGTTTGTACCATGTTTTGTTCTCCTACCATGTTGTGCTGCTACCATGTTGTGTTGTTGTCATGTTGTGTTGCTACCATGCTGTGTTGCTACCATGCTGTGTTGTCATGTGTTGCTACCATGCTGTGTTGCTACCATGCTGTGTTGTCATGTGTTGCTACCATGCTGTGTTGCTACCATGCTGTGTTGCTACCATGCTGTGTTGTCATGTTGTGTTGCTACCATGCTGTGTTGTCATGTTGTGTTGCTACCATGCTGTGTTGTCATGTTGTGTTGCTACCATGCTGTGTTGTCATGTGTTGCTACCATGCTGTGTTGTCATGTGTTGCTACCATGCTGTGTTGTCATGTTGTGTTGCTACCATGCTGTGTTGTCATGTTGTGTTGCTACCATGCTGTGTTGTCATGTTGTGTTGCTACCATGCTGTGTTGTCATGTTGTGTTGCTACCATGCTGTGTTGTCATGTTGTGTTGCTGCCATGCTATGTTGTTGTCTTAGGTGTTTCTTTATGTAGTGTTGTGTTGTCTCTTGTCGTGATGTGTGTTTTGTCCTATATTTTTAGCCCACGTCTCCGCAGGAGGCCTTTTGGTAGGCCGTCATTGTAAATAAGAATCTCTTAATTGACTTGCCTAGTTAAATAAATGACAAATAAAATCAAACTCAACTCTGGACCTCAGAGCCAGTTCCACTGCATTGTTTCATTGTTCCCCTCTAATCAGGGAGGGGTTTAGACCTGGGACACCAGGTGGGTGTAGTTAATGATCAGGGACGGGTTTAGACCTGGGACTCCAGGTGGGTGTAGTTAATGATCAGGGACGGGTTTAGACCTGGGAGTCCAGGTGGGTGTGGTTAATGATCAGGGACGGGTTTAGACCTGGGACTCCAGGTGGGTGTAGTTAATGATCAGGGAGGGGTTTAGACCTGGGACTCCAGGTGGGTGTAGTTAATGATCAGGGACGGGTTTAGACCTGGGACTCCAGGTGGGTGTAGTTAATGATCAGGGAGGGGTTTAGACCTGGGACTCCAGGTGGGTGTAGTTAATGATCAGGGACGGGTTTAGACCTGGGACTCCAGGTGGGTGTAGTTAATGATCAGGGACGGGTTTAGACCTGGGACTCCAGGTGGGTGTAGTTAATGATCAGGGAGGGGTTTAGACCTGGGACTCCAGGTGGGTGTAGTTAATGATCAGGGAGGGGTTTAGACCTGGGACTCCAGGTGGGTGTAGTTAATGATCAGGGAGGGGTTTAGACCTGGGACTCCAGGTGGGTGTAGTTAATGATCAGGGAGGGGTTTAGACCTGGGACTCCAGGTGGGTGTAGTTAATGATCAGGGAGGGGTTTAGACCTGGGACTCCAGGTGGGTGTAGTTAACGACCAGGTGGGTGTAGTTAATGATCAGGGAGGAGTTTAGACCTGGGACTCCAGGTGGGTGTAGTTAATGATCAGGGAGGGGTTTAGACCTGGGACTCCAGGTGGGTGTAGTTAATGATCATGGATGGGTTTAGACCTGGGACTCCAGGTGGGTGTGGTTAATGATCAGGGAGGGGTTTAGACCTGGGACTCCAGGTGGGTGTAGTTAATGATCATGGATGGGTTTAGACCTGGGACTCCAGGTGGGTGTAGTTAATGATCAGGGAGGGGTTTAGACCTGGGACACCAGGTGGGTGTAGTTAATGATCAGGGACGGGTTTAGACCTGGGACTCCAGGTGGGTGTAGTTAATGATCAGGGAGGGGTTTAGACCTGGGACTCCAGGTGGGTGTAGTTAACGACCAGGAGGGTGTAGTTAATGATCAGGGAGGAGTTTAGACCTGGGACACCAGGTGGGTGTAGTTAATGATCAGGTAGAACAGAAACCCAGTCGGCTCCGGACCTCGTAGGGTCAGAGTTGAATACCCCTGCTATTGACGTTATGGGTGCTTGGTAATTGGCTGCTCCTCAGTAGCAAAAATATGTGAAATATATTAAATATGTTTAATATGCCATGTCCGTTTTCAATCACGCAGTGAACTACGGCACCGCTGACCCACGGCACCTCTGACCCACGGCACCGCTGACCCACGGCACCGCTGACCCACGGCACCGCTGACCCACGGCACCTCTGACCCACGGCACCTCTGACCCACGGCACCTCTGACCCACGGCACCTCTGACCCACGGCACCGCTGACCCACGGCACAGCCGACCCACGGCACCGCCGACCCACCGCACCGCCGACCCACCGCACCGCCGACCCACGGCACCGCCGACCCACGGCACCGCCGACCCACCGCACCTCCGACCCACCGCACCGCCGACCCGCCGACCCACCGCACCGCCGACCCACCGCACCGCCGACCCACCGCACCGCCGACCCACCGCACCGCCGACCCACCGCACCGCCGACCCACCGCACCTCTGACCCACCGCACCTCTGACCCACGGCACCGCCGACCCACGGCACCTCTGACCCACGGCACCTCTGACCCACGGCACCTCTGACCCACGGCACCTCTGACCCACCGCACCGCTGACCCACCGCACCGCTGACCCACCGCACCTCTGACCCACGGCACCGCCGACCCACCGCACCTCTGACCCACTTGCTAGTTAATGAACTCACGTCTACTACTGTTTCTGAGATCAAGTGGGGAGTTAGAGATTCTTTCCTCGCCTGAGTCCTCTGATTGGCTCAGCTTCAACTTCAAGCGGTTGAATCAAAAACCTCAATGTGCCAACTAGAAGCATCTTTTAGGGTAGTTTTTCATACCAGCATACTTTGACCTGAAATTTCATGCAGGTTGGCAGGTCTGTAACTAGGAGACTGGTACAGGACCAGAAGGAGACCCACTACAAGTTGTCCTGGTGTGTGGTGTGTTACCTGAGTTAGTGCGACCCCCAGCATTACAATGAGACTGGTACAG
>NC_052345.1:1188965-1201465 GCF_016432855.1 Salvelinus namaycush | reverse complement strand
ACACTGCCTGAGAGGGGTTACACATCAACACACACACACACACACAGAGCCTGAGAGGGGTTACACATCAACACACACACTGCCTGAGAGGGGTTACACATCAACACACACACACTGCCTGAGAGGGGTTACACATCAACACACACACACTGCCTGAGAGGGGTTACACATCAACACACACACACTGCCTGAGAGGGGTTACACATCAACACACACACACTGCCTGAGAGGGGTTACACATCAACACACACACACTGCCTGAGAGGGGTTACACATCAACACACACACACTGCCTGAGAGGGGTTACACATCAACACACACACACACACACACACACACACTGCCTGAGAGGGGTTACACATCAACACACACACTGCCTGAGAGGGGTTACACATCAACACACACACTGCCTGAGAGGGGTTACACATCAACACACACACACTGCCTGAGAGGGGTTACACATCAACACACACACACACACACAGAGCCTGAGAGGGGTTACACATCAACACACACACTGCCTGAGAGGGGTTACACATCAACACACACACACTGCCTGAGAGGGGTTACACATCAACACACACACACTGCCTGAGAGGGGTTACACATCAACACACACACACTGCCTGAGAGGGGTTACACATCAACACACACACACTGCCTGAGAGGGGTTACACATCAACACACACACACACACACACACACACAGAGCCTGAGAGGGGTTACACATCAACACACACACTGCCTGAGAGGGGTTACACATCAACACACACACACTGCCTGAGAGGGGTTACACATCAACACACACACACTGCCTGAGAGGGGTTACACATCAACACACACACACTGCCTGAGAGGGGTTACACATCAACACACACACACTGCCTGAGAGGGGTTACACATCAACACACACACTGCCTAAGAGGGGTTACACATCAACACACACACTGCCTGAGAGGGGTTACACATCAACACACACACACACACACTGCCTGAGAGGGGTTACACATCAACACACACACACTGCCTGAGAGGGGTTACACATCAACACACACACACTGCCTGAGAGGGGTTACACATCAACACACACACTGTCTGAGAGGGGTTACACATCAACACACACACACACACTGCCTGAGAGGGGTTACACATCAACACACACTGTCTGAGAGGGGTTACACATCAACACACACACACACTGTCTGAGAGGGGTTACACATCAACACACACACACTGCCTGAGAGGGGTTACACATCAACACACACACTGCCTGATAGGGGTTACACAACACACACACACTGCCTGAGGGGTTACACATCAACACACACACACTGCCTGAGAGGGGTTACACATCAACACACACACACTGCCTGAGAGGGGTTACACATCAACACACACACACTGCCTGAGAGGGGTTACACATCAACACACACACACTGCCTGAGAGGGGTTACACATCAACACACACACACTGCCTGAGAGGGGTTACACATCAACACACACACTGCCTGAGAGGGGTTACACATCAACACACACACTGCCTGAGAGGGGTTACACATCAACACACACACTGCCTGAGAGGGGTTACACATCAACACACACACTGCCTGAGAGGGGTTACACATCAACACACACACTGCCTGAGAGGGGTTACACATCAACACACACACAGCCTGAGAGGGGTTACACATCAACACACACACACACACACACTGCCTGAGAGGGGTTACACATCAACACACACACTGCCTGAGAGGGGTTACACATCAACACACACACTGCCTGAGAGGGGTTACACATCAACACACACACACTGCCTGAGAGGGGTTACACATCAACACACACACACTGCCTGAGAGGGGTTACACATCAACACACACACACTGCCTGAGGGGTTACACATCAACACACACACACACACACTGCCTGAGAGGGGTTACACAACACACACACACACACACACTGCCTGAGAGGGGTTACACATCAACACACACTGCCTGAGAGGGGTTACACATCAACACACACACAGCCTGAGAGGGGTTACACATCAACACACACACACTGCCTGAGAGGGGTTACACATCAACACACACACTGCCTGAGAGGGGTTACACATCAACACACACACTGCCTGAGAGGGGTTACACATCAACACACACACAGCCTGAGAGGGGTTACACATCAACACACACACACACACAGCCTGAGAGGGGTTACACATCAACACACACACTGCCTGAGAGGGGTTACACATCAACACACACACAGCCTGAGAGGGGTTACACATCAACACACACACTGCCTGAGAGGGGTTACACATCAACACACACACACAGCCTGAGAGGGGTTACACATCAACACACACACACACTGCCTGAGAGGGGTTACACATCAACACACACACTGCCTGAGAGGGGTTACACATCAACACACACACACACTGCCTGAGAGGGGTTACACATCAACACACACACACACTGCCTGAGAGGGGTTACACATCAACACACACACACACACTGCCTGAGAGGGGTTACACATCAACACACACACACACACTGCCTGAGAGGGGTTACACATCCACACACACACTGCCTGAGAGGGGTTACACATCAACACACACACACACACACTGCCTGAGAGGGGTTACACATCAACACACACACACAGCCTGAGAGGGGTTACACATCAACACACACACACACAGCCTGAGAGGGGTTACACATCAACACACACACACTGTCTGAGAGGGGTTACACATCAACACACACACACTGCCTGAGAGGGGTTACACATCAACACACACACACTGCCTGAGAGGGGTTACACATCAACACACACACTGCCTGAGAGGGGTTACACATCAACACACACACACTGCCTGAGAGGGGTTACACATCAAAACACACACACACACTGCCTGAGAGGGGTTACACATCAACACACACACACACACTGCCTGAGAGGGGTTACACATCAACACACACACACACTGCCTGAGAGGGGTTACACATCAACACACACACACACACTGCCTGAGAGGGGTTACACATCAACACACACACACACACTGCCTGAGAGGGGTTACACATCAACACACACACACACTGCCTGAGAGGGGTTACACATCAACACACACACACTGCCTGAGAGGGGTTACACATCAACACACACACACTGCCTGAGAGGGGTTACACATCAACACACACACACTGCCTGAGAGGGGTTACACATCAACACACACACACTGCCTGAGAGGGGTTACACATCAAAACACACACACACACACTGCCTGAGAGGGGTTACACATCAAAACACACACACACACACTGCCTGAGAGGGGTTACACATCAAAACACACACACACTGCCTGAGAGGGGTTACACATCAACACACACACTGCCTGAGAGGGGTTACACATCAACACACACACTGCCTGAGAGGGGTTACACATCAACACACACACAGCCTGAGAGGGGTTACACATCAACACACACACACACACACACTGCCTGAGAGGGGTTACACATCAACACACACACTGCCTGAGAGGGGTTACACATCAACACACACACTGCCTGAGAGGGGTTACACATCAACACACACACACTGCCTGAGAGGGGTTACACATCAACACACACACACTGCCTGAGAGGGGTTACACATCAACACACACACACTGCCTGAGGGGTTACACATCAACACACACACACACACACTGCCTGAGAGGGGTTACACAACACACACACACACACACACTGCCTGAGAGGGGTTACACATCAACACACACTGCCTGAGAGGGGTTACACATCAACACACACACAGCCTGAGAGGGGTTACACATCAACACACACACACTGCCTGAGAGGGGTTACACATCAACACACACACTGCCTGAGAGGGGTTACACATCAACACACACACTGCCTGAGAGGGGTTACACATCAACACACACACAGCCTGAGAGGGGTTACACATCAACACACACACACACACAGCCTGAGAGGGGTTACACATCAACACACACACTGCCTGAGAGGGGTTACACATCAACACACACACAGCCTGAGAGGGGTTACACATCAACACACACACTGCCTGAGAGGGGTTACACATCAACACACACACACAGCCTGAGAGGGGTTACACATCAACACACACACACACTGCCTGAGAGGGGTTACACATCAACACACACACTGCCTGAGAGGGGTTACACATCAACACACACACACACTGCCTGAGAGGGGTTACACATCAACACACACACACACTGCCTGAGAGGGGTTACACATCAACACACACACACACACTGCCTGAGAGGGGTTACACATCAACACACACACACACACTGCCTGAGAGGGGTTACACATCCACACACACACTGCCTGAGAGGGGTTACACATCAACACACACACACACACACTGCCTGAGAGGGGTTACACATCAACACACACACACAGCCTGAGAGGGGTTACACATCAACACACACACACACAGCCTGAGAGGGGTTACACATCAACACACACACACTGTCTGAGAGGGGTTACACATCAACACACACACACTGCCTGAGAGGGGTTACACATCAACACACACACACTGCCTGAGAGGGGTTACACATCAACACACACACTGCCTGAGAGGGGTTACACATCAACACACACACACTGCCTGAGAGGGGTTACACATCAAAACACACACACACACTGCCTGAGAGGGGTTACACATCAACACACACACACACACTGCCTGAGAGGGGTTACACATCAACACACACACACACACTGCCTGAGAGGGGTTACACATCAACACACACACACACACTGCCTGAGAGGGGTTACACATCAACACACACACACACACACTGCCTGAGAGGGGTTACACATCAACACACACACACTGCCTGAGAGGGGTTACACATCAACACACACACACTGCCTGAGAGGGGTTACACATCAACACACACACACTGCCTGAGAGGGGTTACACATCAACACACACACACTGCCTGAGAGGGGTTACACATCAACACACACACACTGCCTGAGAGGGGTTACACATCAAAACACACACACACACACTGCCTGAGAGGGGTTACACATCAAAACACACACACACACACTGCCTGAGAGGGGTTACACATCAAAACACACACACACTGCCTGAGAGGGGTTACACATCAACACACACACTGCCTGAGAGGGGTTACACATCAACACACACACATACACACAGAGCCTGAGAGGGGTTACACATCAACACACACACTGCCTGAGAGGGGTTACACATCAACACACACACACTGCCTGAGAGGGGTTACACATCAAAACACACACACACACTGCCTGAGAGGGGTTACACATCAACACACACACACACTGCCTGAGAGGGGTTACACATCAACACACACACACACACTGCCTGAGAGGGGTTACACATCAACACACACACACACTGCCTGAGAGGGGTTACACATCAACACACACACTGCCTGAGAGGGGTTACACATCAACACACACACATACACACAGAGCCTGAGAGGGGTTACACATCAACACACACACTGCCTGAGAGGGGTTACACATCAACACACACACACTGCCTGAGAGGGGTTACACATCAAAACACACACACACACTGCCTGAGAGGGGTTACACATCAACACACACACACACTGCCTGAGAGGGGTTACACATCAACACACACACACACACTGCCTGAGAGGGGTTACACATCAACACACACACACACTGCCTGAGAGGGGTTACACATCAACACACACACACACTGCCTGAGAGGGGTTACACATCAACACACACACACACTGCCTGAGAGGGGTTACACATCAACACACACACACACTGCCTGAGAGGGGTTACACATCAACACACACACACACTGCCTGAGAGGGGTTACACATCAACACACACACACACTGCCTGAGAGGGGTTACACATCAACACACACACACACTGCCTGAGAGGGGTTACACATCAACACACACACACTGCCTGAGAGGGGTTACACATCAACACACACACACACACTGCCTGAGAGGGGTTACACATCAACACACACACACACTGCCTGAGAGGGGTTACACATCAACACACACACACACACTGCCTGAGAGGGGTTACACATCAACACACACACACACACTGCCTGAGAGGGGTTACACATCAACACACACACACTGCCTGAGAGGGGTTACACATCAACACACACACACTGCCTGAGAGGGGTTACACATCAACACACACACACTGCCTGAGAGGGGTTACACATCAACACACACACACTGCCTGAGAGGGGTTACACATCAACACACACACTGCCTGAGAGGGGTTACACATCAACACACACACTGCCTGAGAGGGGTTACACATCAACACACACACACTGCCTGAGAGGGGTTACACATCAACACACACACACTGCCTGAGAGGGGTTACACATCAACACACACACACTGCCTGAGAGGGGTCACACATCAAAACACACACACACACTGCCTGAGAGGGGTTACACATCAAAACACACACACACACTGCCTGAGAGGGGTTACACATCAACACACACACACTGCCTGAGAGGGGTTACACATCAACACACACACACTGCCTGAGAGGGGTTACACATCAACACACACACACACTGCCTGAGAGGGGTTACACATCAACACACACACTGCCTGAGAGGGGTTACACATCAACACACACACTGCCTGAGAGGGGTTACACATCAACACACACACACACTGCCTGAGAGGGGTTACACATCAACACACACACACACTGCCTGAGAGGGGTTACACATCAACACACACACACACTGCCTGAGAGGGGTTACACATCAACACACACACACACAGCCTGAGAGGGGTTACACATCAACACACACACACACTGCCTGAGAGGGGTTACACATCAACACACACACACACACTGCCTGAGAGGGGTTACACATCAACACACACACACACTGCCTGAGAGGGGTTACACATCAACACACACAGCCTGAGAGGGGTTACACATCAACACACACACACACACACTGCCTGAGAGGGGTTACACATCAACACACACACACACACTGCCTGAGAGGGGTTACACATCAACACACACACACACACACTGCCTGAGAGGGGTTACACATCAACACACACACACACACTGCCTGAGAGGGGTTACACATCAACACACACACACTGCCTGAGAGGGGTTACACATCAAAACACACACACACACTGCCTGAGAGGGGTTACACATCAACACACACACACTGCCTGAGAGGGGTTACACATCAAAACACACACACACTGCCTGAGAGGGGTTACACATCAACACACACACACACACACAGAGCCTGAGAGGGGTTACACATCAACACACACACTGCCTGAGAGGGGTTACACATCAACACACACACACTGCCTGAGAGGGGTTACACATCAAAACACACACACACACTGCCTGAGAGGGGTTACACATCAACACACACACACACTGCCTGAGAGGGGTTACACATCAACACACACACACACTGCCTGAGAGGGGTTACACATCAACACACACACACTGCCTGAGAGGGGTTACACATCAACACACACACACTGCCTGAGAGGGGTTACACATCAAAACACACACACACTGCCTGAGAGGGGTTACACATCAACACACACACACTGCCTGAGAGGGGTTACACATCAACACACACACACTGCCTGAGAGGGGTTACACATCAACACACACACACTGCCTGAGAGGGGTTACACATCAACACACACACACTGCCTGAGAGGGGTTACACATCAACACACACACACACACTGCCTGAGAGGGGTTACACATCAACACACACACACACTGCCTGAGAGGGGTTACACATCAACACACACACACACACACTGCCTGAGAGGGGTTACACATCAACACACACACACTGCCTGAGAGGGGTTACACATCAACACACACAGCCTGAGAGGGGTTACACATCAACACACACACACACTGCCTGAGAGGGGTTACACATCAACACACACACACACACTGCCTGAGAGGGGTTACACATCAACACACACACACACTGCCTGAGAGGGGTTACACATCAACACACACACACACTGCCTGAGAGGGGTTACACATCAACACACACACTGCCTGAGAGGGGTTACACATCAACACACACACACACAGCCTGAGAGGGGTTACACATCAACACACACACACACACACTGCCTGAGAGGGGTTACACATCAACACACACACACACACACACACTGCCTGAGAGGGGTTACACATCAACACACACACAGCCTGAGAGGGGTTACACATCAACACACACACTGCCTGAGAGGGGTTACACATCAACACACACACTGCCTGAGAGGGGTTACACATCAACACACACACACACACACAGAGCCTGAGAGGGGTTACACATCAACACACACACACTGCCTGAGAGGGGTTACACATCAACACACACACACTGCCTGAGAGGGGTTACACATCAACACACACACACTGCCTGAGAGGGGTTACACATCAACACACACACACTGCCTGAGAGGGGTTACACATCAAAACACACACACACACTGCCTGAGAGGGGTTACACATCAACACACACACTGCCTGAGAGGGGTTACACATCAACACACACACTGCCTGAGAGGGGTTACACATCAACACACACACACACACACACTGCCTGAGAGGGGTTACACATCAAAACACACACACACTGCCTGAGAGGGGTTACACATCAACACACACACACTTGAGTTGAAACGGTTGCAAGCTGTCTGTAAACTCCACTACAGGGACTCTCCCACTAAGCAAACAGAGACTAGAGCTGCCTGTAAACTCCACTACAGGGACTCTCCCACTGAACAAACAGACTAGAGCTGCCTGCGTCCCAATAATCTCTACTCCTCTGAAGTGTGCACTTACACAGGTCTCTAGTCTTGGAGCTACCCTGAAGACTGGGGGGCCACTGTTTCTGCTCTTTAGCCAACATGCTTGACAATGGAGTAGGCAAAAGCACAAACAGATCTGGGATCAGGCTAGCTACCCTACCCTCTGTGGATGGACTGGGACAGATAGGCTAACCAGCCTATAGAACAAAGACACATATTGATAGATATGACCTAATTGAGAGAGTTGTTAGAGCAGTTTGTGTCAAGATGTAGGTGAAGTGGGAGAATTAAGCAATAAGGCCCAAGGAGATGTGGTATATGGCCAATATACCACGGCTAAGGGCTGTTCTTAGGCACGACGCATCGCGGAGTGCCTGGACACAGCCCTTATCTACCCCACCCTCTGTTGCCTTATTGCTATTATAAACTGGTTACCAACGTAATTAGAACAGCAAAAATATATATATTTGGCCATACCCATGGTATACGGTCTGATATACCACGGTTGTCTGCCAATCAGCATTCAGGTCTCGAACCACCCAGTTTATAATGATGTATTTGTAACACTTACACTGGCTAAATCTCTGTAGAGTGGAAGAAGAGAGATGGAGAGAGAGACATTCATAAAACAGTATTTAACGAGAAAATGTACCCCTCTCAGGAGTTAACCCACTGTTCCCCGGGCGCCGAAGACGTGGAGGTCAATTAAGGCAGCCCCCCGCACCTCTGATTCAGAGGGGTTGGGTTAAATGCGGAAGACACATTTCAGTTGTACAACTGACTAGGTATCCCCCTTTCCCTTTCCTTTCTCCCTCCTCTGGGAGAAAGATACAATTTGGTTATAGCTATATGGTTCACCTGCATCATAGTTCGGTTATAGATGGGGATAGGGGGGAAACCACTGCAAAACAGCAGCGTTGCTTGTACGACTTCAATTAGCCTATCTCATGCGTAGCCTGGGTCAAGTGTCCTACACAGCATAAATGCTTAAGTGCACAACCAGATAGCTTGCTGCTGTGGCTATCTCCTTAACTAGCGAGCTAGATAACGTTATCTGGCGCGACTAGCTTGCTACTGTAGTTAGCCATCTCGGGAGGCGAACTGAGAATAGCATCATTGTCACAGCTAGCCTTTCTGGGACTGTATCGTGTTTACATTAGCTAACGTTACAAGCCTGCTACTTCTGTGTTGCGATCTTTTGTTGCTCGCCAATGCACACACTGGACAGCTAACCAACTAGTTCGTTTACCTGATACTCCACTTCCATGGTAACGTTCTTCGCAGCCGTTTGGAAAAAGCATTCGGTTCTTCCGGCTGGTAAGATAAACGTGAATTCGCTGTCTTGGCTATGGCCGAAAGCACGAATCGTTTCAAGACATGTCGCTACAACTAACGCAATGAAAACACATGTTGTGCTGCCTCGCCCTGCTTTCCGAAGTGTGTCCATGACGATTAATTAATTTGCGTCCTCAATGTGCTGAAATATGATAGCTAGCTACGTTATCATCCTGGCTAGCTAACTTCCAATAGCATGTTTCTATCTTCCGCAACATCTGTTGAACTTTTCCGATCAGACGATTGGCTAGAATATCCGTATGACTGAGTCACTGCGGGACCAATCGTTGAGGTGGAATCCTTGCTGGGGACGTTCATTTTTTTCCCGTTCTAAATAAGTTATGAACTAAGTTTTGTGCCTCTACTCCCAAAAAGCGCAAAAAATGTGTACCATGTCATTTAATATATTTACAGATGTTTTTTAAATTTCTCCTCGATTTAGGACAGACACTTCAAAACCATGTTTATTATTATTTATTGTTTGACTGTCCTTTTTGCCACTTATGAATGTGTTTGTTATTCACTGCGTTTCTATGGGCTTTCGTAGTAAAGGCCAAAATCAATATTTTATCAAATCATTTTTTTATAATTTTTTATATAACTAAAGGGGTTCTAAAATTTGAAATCAAAAAGCTAAATGATACATAAAATGACCATCTTAAAACAATTCCATATGTCAAATTAACAACCCCCCCTTCCCAAACGTTTTAGACTCTAAAGAATTATACACTAAATTGTAAATGTGTACATTCATGAGTTGAAATAAGTTGTACACATAAGCTAAGTTGTAGCCTAATGAACACGGACAGAAGCCCTTCTTTGCTCTTCATTTGAAAAGCCTATATTAAAACTATTTTTGTTAAAAATAGATTGTGATGTTGTAAACAGAGTTTGCTAACATACTCCAATAATAACGCTGGCCTATTTAAATGAGATAACTTATCAGTGGAAACATTTGAATGGCTGCTGCTGTAGATTGCAGAAAATCCACGTCATTTGTGGCTTCTCACTGGGCACACTGTCATTTCAATGAGATTACGTTGAACCAACGAGAAATATACATTGAATTGACTTCTGTTCCCAGTGGGTTCTGACTCATTCTGAGACGGTAAGGGCCTGTCCCAAATGCAACCCTATTCCCTATATTGTGCACTACGTTTGACCAGGCCCAATAGTCAAAAGTAGTCAACTGCGTGTAAGAAATAGGGTGCTATTTTGGGAATTAACCAAAATATCAGCAAGTCTCAGCAACTTTGACAAGGACAGAGAGAGTTCTAGTAACTAGTAATGGAACGGAGCCTGTCCTAGTTCTAGTAGCTAGTAATGGAACGGAGCCTGTCTTAGTTCTAGTAGCTAGTAATGGAACGGAGCCTGTCTTAGTTCTAGTAGCTAGTAATGGAACGGAGCCTGTCCTAGTTCTAGTAACTAGTAATGGAACAGAGCCTGTCCTAGTTCTAGTAGCTAGTAATGGAACGGAGCCTGTCCTAGTTCTAGTAGCTAGTAATGGAACGGAGCCTGTCCTAGTTCTAGTAGCTAGTAATGGAACGGAGCCTGTCCTAGTTCTAGTAGCTTGTAATGGAACGGAGCCTGTCCTAGTTCTAGTAGCTAGTAATGGAACGGAGCCTGTCCTAGTTCTAGTAGCTAGTAATGGAACGGAGCCTGTCCTAGTTCTAGTAGCTAGTAATGGAACGGAGCCTGTCCTAGTTCTAGTAGCTAGTAATGGAACGGAGCCTGTCCTAGTTCTAGTAGCTAGTAATGGTCCAGAACCTGTCCTAGTTCTAGTAGCTAGTAATGGAACGGAGCCTGTCCTAGTTCTAGTAGCTAGTAATGGAACGGAGCCTGTCCTAGTTCTAGTAACTAGTAATGGAACAGAGCCTGTCCTAGTTCTAGTAGCTAGTAATGGAACGGAGCCTGTCTTAGTTCTAGTAGCTAGTAATGGAACAGAGCCTGTCCTAGTTCTAGTAGCTAGTAATGGAACGGAGCCTGTCTTAGTTCTAGTAGCTAGTAATGGAACGGAGCCTGTCCTAGTTCTAGTAGCTAGTAATGGAACGGAGCCTGTCCTAGTTCTATTACTGTAATGGAACGGAGCCTGTCCTAGTTCTAGTAGCTAGTAATGGAACGGAGCCTGTCCTAGTTCTTGTAGCTAGTAATGGAACGGAGCCTGTCCTAGTTCTAGTAGCTAGTAATGGAACGGAGCCTGTCCTAGTTCTAGTAGCTAGTAATGGAACGGAGCCTGTCCTAG
>NC_052345.1:1176465-1178965 GCF_016432855.1 Salvelinus namaycush | reverse complement strand
ACACTTGATAGGTCCAGTACAGCTTCTCTACACACAGAAACCCTCAGCACACTTGATAGGTCCAGTACAGCTTCTCTACACACAGAAACGTAAGCACACTTGATAGGTCCAGTACAGCTTCTCTACACACAGAAACCCTCAGCACACTTGATAGGTCCAGTACAGCTTCTCTACACACAGAAACGTAAGCACATACACACACACTTAACCAGCAATGTCTGCTCTCTTAACTCCCCCCTCTGCCCCATATCTTTCTCCACTCCCCTCGCTCCCTTCCCTCCGTCCCCTCCCCCCTCTGTCTCCCAGGCTCCCCCTGGTCAGTGCGTGAGGATAGTGTCGTTCAGTGGGAATCAGACAAGGGCCTGTCTGCCTTCACAGATCAGATGGACTACAAAGATGGCCACCTGGTAGTACAGAGGGAAGGGCACTATTATGTCTACTCCAAAGTGCACTTCGTTGAAGACTGCTTTCTGTTCAAACACAAGGTGATGAGGATCACCGAGGGTTACAAAAACAAACCTCTTGTGTTGATGAAAGCTAACAGGTCAGTGTGTGTGAGGTGGTGGTCCTGGGACGGGGAGGGGGAGGGGGGAATGTGTTGATGAAATCTAACAGGTCAGTGTGTGTGAGGTGGTGGTCCTGGGACGGGGAGGGGGAGGGGGGAATGTGTTGATGAAATCTAACAGGTCAGTGTGTGTGAGGTGGTGGTCCTGGGACGGGGAGGGGGGAATGTGTTGATGAAATCTAACAGCTCAGTGTGTGTGAGGTGGTGGTCCTGGGAGGGGGAGGGGGAATGTGTTGATGAAAGCTAACAGGTCAGTGTGTGTGAGGTGGTGGTCCTGGGACGGGGAGGGGGAGGGGGAATGTGTTGATGAAAGCTAACAGGTCAGTGTGTGTGAGGTGGTGGTCCTGGGACGGGGAGGGGGAATGTGTTGATGAAAGCTAACAGCTCAGTGTGTGTGAGGTGGTGGTCCTGGGACGGGGAGGGGGGAATGTGTTGATGAAAGCTAACAGCTCAGTGTGTGTGAGGTGGTGGTCCTGGGACGGGGAGGGGGAATGTGTTGATGAAAGCTAACAGGTCAGTGTGTGTGTGTGAGGTGGTGGTCCTGGGAGGGGGAGGGGGAATGTGTTGATGAAAGCTAACAGGTCAGTGTGTGTGTGTGAGGTGGTGGTCCTGGGACGGGGAGGGGAAGGGGGAGGGGGGAATGTGTTGATGAAAGCTAACAGCTCAGTGTGTGTGAGGTCGTGGTCCTGGGACGGGGAGGGGGAGGGGGGATGTGTTGATGAAAGCTAACAGCTCAGTGTGTGTGTGTGAGGTCGTGGTCCTGGGACGGGGAGGGGGAGGTGGGAATGTGTTGATGAAAGCTAACAGCTCAGTGTGTGTGTGTGAGGTGGTGGTCCTGGGACGGGGAGGGGGAGGGGGGATGTGTTGATGAAAGCTAACAGCTCAGTGTGTGTGTGTGTGAGGTCGTGGTCCTGGGACGGGGAGGGGGAGGTGGGAATGTGTTGATGAAAGCTAACAGGTCAGTGAGTGAGTGTGAGGTGATGGTCAGGGGGCATCATTTTGGGATGCGGACTAAGTGTCTGTCTGTCTGTCCGTTAGGTTCCATTGTACTTCCCAGGATTCCAGACCAAAGAAGATTTCTCATCAGAATCTTCTGAACAGCTACCTGGGCGGAGTCTTCCGTCTGTTGCCTGGAGACATCATCTATGTAACCGTGGACAACGGGACGCTCCTGAGACTTGGAGCTGAAGATAATTTCATGGGGGCATTCATGATTTAGGAGACGGTGTGTATTGACACACACTCATACGTACATTTGTCAGTCAGATTCGTGTTTCAGTTATGTTATTTCAACGTATAGATTCTAACCAAGGTGTGTTATAGAGAATCAAACTAGAAAACAGACAATTGGCTTTTTGAAGGTATTTTAACCTTGAGGCAACATCTGCAGCTATTTGCCATCTCGGCAAATGGCGGGGAAAATGCCTTTAAAACATCCATTGTCGGCTGCCTAGTGTAGTTTTTCTCAATCCTGGTCCTGGTGAACCAAAGGGGTGCAAAAACCTGCTGAGGAGTTGACTACTTGAATGAACTGTGGGAGTACTACAAACAACAGCACCCTCAACCAGGACTGAGAACTATTGGGCAACAGCACCACGACCAGGACTGAGAACTATTGGGCAACAGCACCACGACCAGGACTGAGAACTATTGGGCAACAGCACCACGACCAGGACTGAGAAACATTGGGCTAGTACTACAAACAACAGCACCATGACCAGGACTGAGAAACATTGGGATAGTACTACAAACAACAGCACCCACGACCAGGACTGAGAACTATTGGGCTAGTGCTACAAACAACAGCACCCATGACCAGGACTGAGAAACATTGGGCTAGTACTACAAACAACAGCACCACGACCAGGACTGAGAACTATTGGGCTAGTGCTACAAACAACAGCACCCACGACCAGGACTGAGAAACATTGGGCT
>NC_052345.1:1161465-1171465 GCF_016432855.1 Salvelinus namaycush | reverse complement strand
TGTGTGTATATATATGGCTATATGTTTGTATATATATGGCTATATGTGTGTATATATATGGCTATATGTGTGTATATATATGGCTATATGTGTGTATATATATATATGGCTATATGTGTGTATATATATGGCTATATGGTTGATGATGATCCTAACTATAAACTCTGTGTTTTCTTCCTCGATGAAACTTAGCTGATATTCAGACCATTATGTCTTTTACACAATAAAATAAAAAGCCAAACTCTCTAAATATATGACTCTGGTCATCTTCCATCAGTTGAATGAACTAACTTTCAGTTATTCTTGATAAGAGCTGCTGATAAATGTCTCAAAATAAAAGTTTAATGTGAAATATAAAAGTGCACTAGAGTAAACTACACTACACAGACAGACATCCCCATTCAATGTACACTACAGTAAAGTACACTAGAGTAAACTACACTACACAGACAGACATCCCCATTCAATGTACACTACAGTAAACTACACTACAGTAAACTACACTAGAGTAAACTACAGTAAACTACACTACAGTAAACTACACTAGAGTAAACTACAGTAAACTACACTACAGTAAACTACACTACATTAAACTACACTACAGATCCATGTGAATCATGAACAACAGATTAACAAATCATGAAAACATAAAAAATGGCACCCTATTCCCTATATAGTGCACTACTTTTCAACAGGGTCCATAGGGCTCTGGGTAATAGTAGTGTACTACTTTTCAACACTGTCCACAGGGCTCTGGGTAATAGTAGTGCACTACTTTTCAACAGGGTCCATAGGGCTCTGGGTAATAGTAGTGCACTACCTTTCAACAGGGTCCATAGGGCTCTGGGCTCTGGGTAATAGTAGTGCACTACTTTTCAACAGGGTCCATATGGCTCTGGGTAATAGTAGTGCACTACTTTTCAACAGGGTCCATAGGGCTCTGGGTAATAGTAGTGTACTACTTTTCAACAGGGTCCATAGGGCTAGGGCTCTGGGTAATAATAGTGTACTACTTTTCAACAGGGCCCATAGGGCTCTGGGTAATAGTAGTGCACTACTTTTCAACAGGGTCCATAGGGCTCTGGGTAATAGTAGTGTACTACTTTTCAACAGGGTCCATAGGGCTAGGGCTCTGGGTAATAATAGTGTACTACTTTTCAACAGGGCCCATAGGGCTCTGGGTAATAGTAGTGCACTACTTTTCAACAGGGTCCATAGGGCTCTGGGTAATAGTAGTGTACTACTTTTCAACAGGGTCCATAGGGCTCTGGGTAATAGTAGTGCACTATGTAGGGAAAAGGGTGCCATTTGTGACGATGATTTGATCACCTCTTAGGAACACACACACACACACACACACACACACACACACACACACACACACACACACACACACACACACACACACACACACACACACACACACACACAGAGACACACACACACACACGTCTGCAGGTAACAGAGTTCAACAGTAGCTTGTCTTTTGTTCCCGGCTCTTTCCTGTTCTCACCACAGCAGCTACTGTGCATCTCTTCACACACGGTAACCACAGGCAGAGAGGCCCTCTATGTGTGCTGAGAGGAGAGGAGGATGTGGTGGGGGAGGGAGGGGCGGAGGGACGTGTACTGAGACTGTGCGATGCTGAGTCAGCCATACTACTGTTTGGAACTTTCCAGAGATCTGACGATGATGTTTCGTTAAGTGGAGCAGTCAGTCACACACACACGCACGCACGCACGCACGCACGCACGCACGCACGCACGCACGCACGCACACACACACGCACACGCACACGCACACGCACACGCACACGCACACGCACACGCACACGCACACGCACACGCACACGCACACACGCACACACGCACGCAGACAGACATATAAATAGTGCGTTTCTCTGGTAATTCTGATAATTGTTACACTAACTGGTTTGTTTCTGTGGTTGTTTGTTAGTGTACATACACAGACAGACAGACAGACAGACAGACAGACAGACAGACAGACAGACAGACAGACAGACAGACAGACAGACAGACAGACAGACAGACAGACAGACAGACAGACAGACAGACAGACAGACAGACAGACAGACAGACAGACAGACAGACAGACAGACAGACAGACAGACAGACAGACAGACAGACAGACATACAGACATACATACATAAATAGTGCGTTTCTCTGGTAACTCTGATAATTGTTCCACTAACTGGTTTGTTTCTGTGGTTGTTTGTTAGTGTACACACACAGACATACACAGTTTTCCACACCAGCGGAGCAGTTGGAAACAAGAAGTGACTTGACACTGTGTTCTCGGCAGCGGGGAACTTTTACTTACCTTACTAAAGTTCCATCTTCCACACAAACACAAGCATACACACACACGCACGCACGCACAAACACACACACACTAGAGCTTGTGTATATCCAGGTTTATTGCCTAGTTCAGCATAAACACAGTTAATTAAACATAAATAATACATAAATAACACATAGTAAACATCTCATTTATAAATACATTCATCAATTGGTCATAGTGACCTGTGCAAATGATATCATGTCGTCCACTTGGAAATATAATGATGTCACTGAGTTCCTCCTGACATGAGGTGTGGACGCCCACACTGGATTGGAAGCCCGTGCCTGAGTTCCTCCTGACATGAGGTGTGGACGCCCACAGTGGATTGGAAGACCATGCCTGAGTTCCAAATGGCATCCTGCTCCTATATAGTCCACTACTACCCTATAGACTCTAGTCAAGGGTAGTGCACTACTACCCTATAGACTCTAGTCAAGGGTAGTGCACTACTACCCTATAGACTCTAGTCAAGGGTAGTGCACTACTACCCTATAGACTCTAGTCAAGGGTAGTGCACTATATATGGAATGAGTGTGCCATTTGGAATGCATACTTGCTGAGCTCTGTGACTAATGATCATTCATTCTCTCACTCGGTGAGTACAGTACCTCGGAGGCTGCCTGGCCGGCACACAGCCAATCATATCGTAGGAAACAAAGTTAAGAGTTAGACTCAGCCAAACGACGTTGCCACGGGCAACACCGCTGATATTGAGCTGAGCGAGATGCACGTCTTCAGTCTCACACAGCATCTGTACGGGTGGGCTTCACGCTGTCACAACGTGGTAGCCACGGGAACAGAACAGCGGAGAACCCACCAGGCTGATTACTTTCTGCACCTATGACACATCGCCGAGTCTCTACCTTTAAGAAAATAAGAGTCCATTTTGTTGTTGTTCCTGAACAGAACACAACCCTACCTGAAGACTCTGAGGAGGTTACTGTGGTTGCCAAGCAACGGTAATAAGGCATATCAAATCAATGACATCATGTATCCATGTATATACACAGTATATCATGTGTCTGGTACATGTCTGCCCCCCCACTTCACACTTCTCCCCTCAACCAGAAAATACATGTGAATTTATCATCCACACCAGCACCGACGTAGTGGCATCTACACATAACAATAAACAACACATTGTAACCCTGAGTACAAATATATAAATACACATATTTATACATTAAATATATTTACATTCAATAAATATCCATATAAATAGACCTGAAATGTTAAGTTTAAATTTTCCATGGAGATGTCCTGAGCAACAGAGGCCAAAGTCCACAAACATTGCATGGTGGGAAGACTCTCTCTGTCTGCAAGTTCTCCTAGATGGGGTGCATCTCAGTACCCTTAGCTCGCTTCCTTTTCTCGTCTCCTTCCCTTCGTCTGTGGCGGAGCCCTATCTTCCATCCCAGGGGTGCGTTCAGCAGGACGCAACGTTTGGGAATGTTCAGATAGCAGCAATGTAGAACTATATGCCTCCCTGACATCTTAATGAAGGAATAACGCCGGCTCTGTTCACGGCATCTCTATCTGCAACGTTTCACAACGTTTAGCTACTGAACGTGGCCCATATCAACCCAATAAGAAAACTCCCATTCCGGATCCGTTCAAGACTAGTTTCCAGAACGTGTCCTGTGCTTCCTGCACCACCATATGGCCCATCAACTGGCTCTTTGAGTCCAGCCGTGTCACCCTCCAGCACTTCCTGGTTACCGTTGTCACAGGGTTTGACACTGACCACTCTGGGAGCTCCACCTGGCAGGTGAGCTTTTCGTTACGGTGACTTTCAATCTGGACGACGAGGGTGCCCCGCTTACATTTGGCGGTACAGGTGAGCTGGAGGTCCAGGTACAGGAAGTAGAGGCCATCCTGCTTGGTTTGCAATGTATGTTGTTGAGGGTTGTAACGGTACTGATCTCCAACAGAGGACTCCTGTCCATGTTCGACCTGGGCCCAGGACATTGTGCTGTTCTCCAGCTCGGCTGAAGGGGGAGACAGGAACACACAACAGTTAGGACACTAATCAAGGACTACGTTTACATTCCATTTGGTTAGGACACTAATCAAGGACTATGTTTACATTCCATTTGGTTAGGACACTAATCAAGGACTACGTTTACATTCCATTTGGTTAGGACACTAATCAAGGACTATGTTTACATTTCATTTGGTTAGGACACTAATCAAGGACTACGTTTACATTCCATTTGGTTAGGACACTAATCAAGGACTATGTTTACATTCCATTTGGTTAGGACACTAATCAAGGAATATGTTTACATTCCATTTGGTTAGGACACTAATCAAGGACTACGTTTACATTCCATTTGGTTAGGACACTAATCAAGGACTACGTTTACATCCCATTTGGTTAGGACACTAATCAAGGACTACGTTTACATTCCATTTGGTTAGGACACTAATCAAGGACTATGTTTACATTCCATTTGGTTAGGACACTAATCAAGGACTACGTTTACATTCCATTTGGTTAGGACACTAATCAAGGACTACGTTTACATTTCATTTGGTTAGGACACTAATCAAGGACTACGTTTACATTCCATTTGGTTAGGACACTAATCAAGGACTACGTTTACATTTCATTTGGTTAGGACACTAATCAAGGACTACGTTTACATTCCATTTGGTTAGGACACTAATCAAGGACTACGTTTACATTCCATTTGGTTAGGACACTAATCAAGGACTATGTTTACATTCCATTTTGGTAATTTAGCAGTGGCTCTTATCCAGAGCGACACCATATCCCCAAATGCATCTCAGAGTTGTAGGGCTGATCTAGGATCAGTCTAGTCTTTTAGATAATAATGAATAAGATTACATGGACAGGTTGGACCTGATCGATGTAGGCCGTCATTGTAAACAAGAATTTGTTCTTAACTGACTTAATAAAATGAAAATCAACACTCCTACAACGGACAACTGATAGAAAGAGAAGAGAAGTCGAACATCATTCAGTGTCACTGCTTCATCTCCATGACGGTGGGTTTAAAATGACAGTCGAAAGGCGATTGAACTTACCGGAGGTGAGCTGCACGTAGGCCACGTTCTGCATCTGAGGGATGGGGAAGAAGAGTAGGGAGGACAGTTAGAGAGGTAACACACCCTATGTCTGGATGGAGCACACTACTCTGGCAACCTATTCCTATGTAGTGCACTACTCTGGCAACGTAATCCCTACGTATGTAGTGCACTACTTTAAATCCCTATTCCCTATGTAGTGCACTACTCTGGCAACGTAATCCCTATGTATGTAGTGCACTACTTTAAATCCCTATTCCCTTTGTAGTGCACTACTTTGATTCCCTATTTATATCGTGCACAATTCTGGCACTCAAGTGCACTACTTTGATTCCCAATTTATATAGTGCAAAACTCTGGCACTCAAGGGCACTTCTTTGGCAACCTATTGCTTATGTATGTGTTGCACTACTTTGTCTCCCTATTCCCTAGGAAGTGCACTATTTTTTGCCATTGGAGCTTACACACTTGTATTGTTGTGTGGACTGAAATCCTTAAAGGGGTAATCTAGAGTTCAAACAACAACAAAGTGGCCAACCTGCCTTTTATTTGGTGAACGACTGAGAGAAGAGGCTAGAGAAATGTAACCGCTAAAATGAATGGACAGAGCTATGAAGGCAAGGACTGACCATCCATAACATCTAAATGATACTCTGTAAAACAAGCTGATATTTTGACTTCTGACGGGGAACTAGAAGTTGAAAAAAAAGCTCATTTAAGGGACATTCTTCAAGAGTCAATGGGTAGTTCTATGTATCAGTGGTTTAAAAGTCCAAAATGGATGTAGCAATCGCAGATTACCTCTTTAAACTGTATTATTGATCATTCAGAGGCTCAACTTCAGAATTAGATATCAATAGGTTCCACCTAAAACGTATGACATTATAATAAACTGTCCACAGTCTGCACCTCTAAAGGGAAAGCTCATTGATATATAGACCTACTTATAGAATCAAAATAAACCGTTTTCATCCATAAACACATCATTGTATTTTTTGTTCAGTCAGACAATAAACTTCATAACATGTTATTAATAGCTACTGTACTAGTAGCTGTTAGCTACTGTACTCACCTTGTACGCGGTTAAGGGACGGGGCACGCCATGGTGCGTCTCCGATGTACCTTGCATGTCCACAACAGAAGGTTTAACCCCGATCTCTGACCGTAGCTTCACAAGAGCCAAAGTTCCCAAGACAACAACTGTCGCCACCGTTAGGAAGAGCAAAACGATAGAGCCGACCAAGAAAACGTCCAGGCACCGTCCACGGGGGCGTGCGCTCTTCTGAGATTCCACATCCATCTCAGGTTCCCGGTGATCATACAGAGTTCCAGAAGAAAACTGGTGTGTGTGTGTGTGTGTGTGTCGATCCCAGAAGCTCTACAGAATTATCCGTTTTACGAGTCGGTCAGAAGAACCGAGTCAGAAGAACTGTCCACTGCAAGAAAACAGGAGGACTCCAAAAAAATGTAAAATCCTTCTTCGGACGTTGGCTAACCACGTTATGACTTCGGTTTACCGGTAAATTCTTTAATATCCAAATCGAACTGGATTGAGCTGCGTATAGGCTATCACGTTCCTGCCCCGAGTTTGAAATGAAGCACCATAACCCATGCCTTTTTATACCACTCTGAGAGGCTGGGTGGCTTGAGATGCGAGACTAGAGAGAGGAAAATACGCGGAAGTCATGGGTTCGGGTTTCCCTCGCCCCCTCGTTCTCTCTCGTCTCCTCCTTCCCCTCCTCTCCATTGCTACGACACGTTGTGAAGTGAAGCGTGAACTGAGAGCAGGAGCTGCCTGAGACTTTCCGCTGCTGCTTTCGCTTTGCGCAAGCGGAGCAGTACGGTGGGAAACAAGAGAGAGAGAGATGGAGAGAGCGAGAGAAAGCGATAGCGGCACTAACACTAACCCAGCCTAGTGTGGGACTACTTTTCCCCAGGATGTTGCTATTCCATCGTTACAAACCGTTATCTGTTGGTTCTATGGCAACCATCCAACAACCTGTCAATTTAACCGTTTCCCTCTTTGTGGTCCAGGTATCTGTAAAGCACTTTGTGACAATTGCTGATGTAAAAAGGGCTTTACAAAAACAAGTTTGATTGATTGGTTGATACAATAAATATTATTTGTCTTTGGCAAAGAAATACTGAAATAATAGTGTCCTAAGCTATTGATCAACTTTGATTCAAATGTAAACAGTTATTGTTATTATTATGGTCTAGAGAGCATGTTGCTGGGTATATGTACTTGCATATTATTCATTCAGAACCCACCCATTCTGATTGAACACACACACACACACACACACACACACACACACACACACACACACACACACACACACACACACACACACACACACACACACACACACACACACACACACACACACACACACACACACACACACACACACACACACACACGGAGACACAGAGACACAGACACTCACACACAGACCACGTGTCATGAGTAGTCTTAGCCCTGCAGCATAGTGTGTCTGCATCCTAAATGGTACCCTATTCCCTATATGGTGAGCCCTATGGGCCCTGTTCAAAAGTAGTACACTGATATAGGAAACAGGGTGCCAATTGGACCACATACCATTACTGGATCTTTAGGAAATCCCTAGCACTATACTTTCGATTCTTGGTCTGTGTGGAAGAAGGGGAGGAGAAAGGGAAGAAGGGAGAGAAAGGGAAGAAGGGAGAAAGGGGTTGTAAGTGCGGAGATTCACCTAAAGGAATTTCCCCATTGGTATCGACTAGAAAGAGAGAGAGGTGGAGAGAGAGAGGTGGAGAGAGAGTGAGGGGGTGGAAGGAGAAGGCAAGAGAAGGTGAAGGGAGAAAGAGAGAAAGAAAGAAAAGAGAGACAGAGACAAAGTGAGAGAAAGAAAGAAAGAGAGTGAGAGATAGAGGGGACATTGGTGACAGAACATAGATGTACGTGCACACCTGACAGTGTGTGTGTGTGTGTGTGTGTGTGTGTGTGTGTGTGTGTGTGTGTGTGTGTGTGTGTGTGTGTGTGTGTGTGTGTGTGTGTGTGTGTGTGTGTGTGTGTGTGTGTGTGTGTGTGTGTGTGTTTATATTGACAGCAGAAAGTCCACAAACTGTAGACTATGTTAACTTCCCTCATGAAAGTCAACACTTCCCTGTTTGTTCCAGGAGAGTCAATGTATTTTTATCAGCTCTCATTTACTGACTCCCTCACCAGCAGGTCAACACAAGGCGAGAAAGAGAGCGGGAAAGGGAGGACAGAGGGAGGGGTGATAGATGATGTGAGACGAACAGGAGGTAGGGAGGGGGAGATTCACCACTATACTGTCCTGTCATCCACCACTCTACTGTCCTGTCATCCACCACTCTGCTGTCCTGTCCTGTCATCCACCACTCTGCTGTCCTGTCCTGTCATCCACAACTCTACTGTCCTGTCCTGTCATCCACCACTCTACTGTCCTGTCCTGTCATCCACCACTCTGCTGTCCTGTCCTGTCATCCACCACTCTACTGTCCTGTCCTGTCATCCACCACTCTGCTGTCCTGTCCTGTCATCCACCACTCTACTGTCCTGTCCTGTCATCCACAACTCTACTGTCCTGTCATCCACCACTCTACTGTCCTGTCCTGTCATCCACCACTATACTGTCCTGTCCTGTCATCCACCACTCTACTGTCCTGTCCTGTCATCCACCACTCTACTGTCCTGTCCTGTCATCCACCACTCTACTGTCCTGTCATCCACCACTCTACTGTCCTGTCCTGTCATCCACCACTCTGCTGTCCTGTCATCCACCACTATACTGTCCTGTCATCCACCACTCTACTGTCCTGTCCTGTCATCCACCACTCTACTGTCCTGTCCTGTCATCCACCACTCTACTGTCCTGTCCTGTCTTCCACCACTCTGCTGTCCTGTCCTGTCATCCACCACTCTACTGTCCTGTCCTGTCATCCACCACTCTACTGTCCTGTCATCCACCACTCTACTATCCTGTCCTGTCATCCACCACTCTACTGTTCTGTCCTGTCATCCACCACTATACTGTCCTGTCATCCACCACTATACTGTCCTGTCCTGTCATCCACCACTATACTGTCCTGTCCTGTAATCCACCACTCTACTGTCCTGTCATCCACCACTCTACTGTCCTGTCCTGTCTTCCACCACTCTGCTGTCCTGTCCTGTCATCCACCACTCTGCTGTCCTGTCCTGTCATCCACCACTCTACTGTCCTGTCCTGTCATCCACCACTCTACTGTCCTGTCCTGTCATCCACCACTCTGCTGTCCTGTCCTGTCATCCACCACTCTACTGTCCTGTCCTGTCATCCACCACTCTACTGTCCTGTCCTGTCATCCACCACTCTGCTGTCCTGTCCTGTCATCCACCACTCTACTGTCCTGTCCTGTCATCCACCACTCTACTGTCCTGTCCTGTCATCCACCACTCTACTGTCCTGTCCTGTCATCCACAACTCTACTGTCCTGTCCTGTCATCCACCACTCTGCTGTCCTGTCCTGTCATCCACCACTCTACTGTCCTGTCATCCACCACTCTACTGTCCTGTCCTGTCATCCACCACTCTGCTG
>NC_052345.1:1151465-1156465 GCF_016432855.1 Salvelinus namaycush | reverse complement strand
CTGGAGAACAAAGGAGCTGTTGTTACGCAACATGTACAGCATGTTTCCCTGGCTACCCAGAACCCTTGTTCTGAACAAACGCTATGCCACACCCACATCGCTGCAAGAAGGGGGAGGGGAGAGGGAAGGGGAGGAGGTGGGGGGAGATGGAGAGAAGGGGAGGAGGTGGGGGGAGATGGAGAGAAAGGGAGGGGTGGGGGAGATGGAGAGAGGGGAGGAGGTGGGGGGAGATGGAGAGAAGGGGAGGAGGTGGGGGAGATGGAGAGAAGGGGAGGGGTGGGGGAGATGGAGAGAAGGGGAGGGGTGGGGGAGATGGAGAGAGGGGAGGAGGTGGGGGGAGATGGAGAGAAGGGGAGGAGGTGGGGGAGATGGAGAGAAGGGGAGGGGTGGGGGAGATGGAGAGAAGGGGAGGGGTGGGGGAGATGGAGAGAGGGGAGGAGGTGGGGGGAGATGGAGAGAAGGGGAGGAGGTGGGGGAGATGGAGAGAAGGGGAGGGGTGGGGGAGATGGAGAGAAGGGGAAGAGGTGGGGGGAGATGGAGAGGGGAGGAGGTGGGGGGAGATGGAGAGAAGGGGAGGAGGTGGGGGAGATGGAGAGAAGGGGAGGAGGTGGGGGAGATGGAGAGAAAGGGACGGGTGGGGGAGATGGAGAGAAAGGGAGGAGGTGGGGGGAGATGGAGAGAAAGGGAGGAGGTGGGGGAGAAGGAGAGGAGGGGAGGGGTGGGGGAGATGGAGAGAAGGGGGGGGGGGGGTGGGGGAGATGGAGAGAGGGGAGAAGGTGGGGGAGATGGAGAGAAGGTGAGGAGGACCTGTCTCTAACCACTAGTCTACCTATCTCTAACCACTAGGCTACCTGTCTCTAACCACTAGGCTATCTGTCTCTAACCACTAGGCTATCTGTCTCTAACCACTAGTCTACCTGTCTCTAACCACTAGGCTATCTGTCTCTAACCACTAGGCTATCTGTCTCTAACCACTAGGCTATCTGTCTCTAACCACTAGGCTATCTGTCTCTAACCACTAGGCTACCTGTCTCTAACCACTAGGCTATCTGTCTCTAACCACTAGGCTATATGTCTCTAACCACTAGGCTACCTGTCTCTAACCACTAGGCTACCTGTCTCTAACCACTAGGCTACCTGTCTCTAACCACTAGGCTATCTGTCTCTAACCACTAGGCTATCTGTATCTAACCACTAGGCTACCTGTCTCTAACCACTAGGCTACCTGTCTCTAACCACTAGACTACTTGTCTCTAACCACTAGGCTACCTGTCTCTAGCCACTAGTCTACCTGTCTCTAACCACTAGGCTACCTGTCTCTAACCACTGGGCTACCTGTCTCTAACCATTAGACTACCTGTCTCTAACCACTAGGCTACCTGTCTCTAACCACTAGGCTACCTGTCTCTAGGCTACCTGTCTCTAACCACTAGACTACCTGTCTCTAACCACTAGACTACCTGTCTCTAACCACTAGGCTATCTGTCTCTAACCACTAGGCTACCTGTCTCTAACCACTAGGCTACCTGTCTCTAACCACTAGGCTACCTGTCTCTAACCACTAGGCTATCTGTCTCTAACCACTAGGCTATCTGTCTCTAACCACTAGGCTACCTGTCTCTAACCACTAGGCTACCTGTCTCTAGCCACTAAACTACCTGTCTCTAACCACTAGGCTACCTGTCTCTAACCACTGGGCTACCTGTCTCTAACCATTAGACTACCTGTCTCTAACCACTAGGCTACCTGTCTCTAACCACTAGGCTACCTGTCTCTAGGCTACCTGTCTCTAACCACTAGGCTACCTGTCTCTAACCACTAGGCTACCTGTCTCTAACCACTAGACTACCTGTCTCTAACCACTAGGCTATCTGTCTCTAACCACTAGACTACCTGTCTCTAACCACTAGACTACCTGTCTCTAACCACTAGGCTACCTGTCTCTAACCACTAGGCTACCTGTCTCTAACCACTAGGCTACCTGTCTCTAACCACTAGGCTATCTGTCTCTAACCACTAGACTACCTGTCTCTAACCACTAGTCTACCTGCTCTAACCACTAGACTACCTGTCTCTAACCACTAGGCTATCTGTCTCTAACCACTAGACTACCTGTCTCTAACCAGTAGTCTTTCTGCTCTAACCACTAGGCTACCTGCCTCTAACCACTAGGCTACCTGTCTCTAACCTCTAGGCTATCTGTCTCTAACCACTAGGCTATCTTTCTCTAACCACTAGGCTACCAGTCTCTAACCACTAGGCTACCTGTCTCTAACCACTAGGCTACCTGTCTCTAGCCACTAAACTACCTGTCTCTAACCACTAGGCTACCTGTCTCTAACCACTAGTCTAGCTGCTCTAACCACTAGGCTACCTGCCTCTAACCACTAGGCTACCTGTCTCTAACCACTAGCACTAGCCTATCTGTCTTCTAACCATAGGCTATCTGTCTCTAACCACTACGGCTAACCTGTTCTCTAACCACTAGGCTACCTGTCTCTAACCACTAGGCTATCCTGCCCTCTAACCACTAGGCTACCTGCTCTAACCACTAGGCTACCTGTCTCTAGCTACCTGTCTCTAACCACTAGGCTCCCTGTCTCTAACCACTAGGCTACCTGTCTCTAACCACTAGAACTACCTGTCTCTAACCACTAGGCTATCTGTCTCTAACCACTAGACTACCTGTCTCTAACCACGTAACTATACCTGTCTCTAACCACTAGGCTACCTGTCTCTAACCACTAGCTACCTGTCTCTAACCACTAGGCTATCTGTCTCTAACCACTAGACATACTGTCTCTAAGCACTAGTCTACCTGCTCTAACCACTAGACTACCTGTCTCTAACCACTAGGCTACCTGTCTCTAACCACTAGACTACCTGTCTCTAACCACTAGTCTACCTGCTCTAACCACTAGGCTACCTGCTCTAACCACTAGGCTACCTGCCTTTAACCACTAGGCTACCTGTCTCTAACCACTAGGCTACCTGTCTCTAACCACTAGTCTACCTGCTATAACCACTAGGCTACCTGTCTCTAACCACTAGTCTACCTGCTCTAACCACTAGGCTACCTGTCTCTAACCACTAGTCTACCTGCTCTAACCACTAAGCTACCTGTCTCTAACCACTAGGCTACCTGTCTCTAACCACTAGACTACCTGTCTCTAACCACTAGTCTACCTGCTCTAACCACTAGGCTACCTGTCTCTAACCACTAGGCTACCTGCTCTAACCACTGCTACTACCTGTCTCTAACCACTAGGCTACCTGTCTCTAACCACTAGGCTACCTGTCTCTAACCACTAGGCTACCTGCCTCTAACCACTAGGCTACCTGTCTCTAGGCTACCTGTCTCTAACCACTAGGCTACCTGTCTCTAACCACTAGGCTACCTGTCTCTAACCACTAGACTACCTGTCTCTAACCACTAGGCTATCTGTCTCTAACCACTAGACTACCTGTCTCTAACCACTAGGCTACCTGTCTCTAACCACTAGGCTACCTGTCTCTAACCACTAGGCTATCTGTCTCTAACCACTAGACTACCTGTCTCTAAGCACTAGTCTACCTGCTCTAACCACTAGACTACCTGTCTCTAACCACTAGGCTATCTGTCTCTAACCACTAGACTACCTGTCTCTAACCACTAGACTACCTGTCTCTAACCACTAGGCTATCTGTCTCTAACCACTAGACTACCTGTCTCTAACCACTAGGCTACCTGTCTCTAACCACTAGGCTACCTGTCTCTAACCACTAGGCTATCTGTCTCTAACCCTACGAAATACCTGTCTCTAACCCAGGCTACCTGTCTCTAACCCTAGGCTACCTGTCTCTAACCACTGGCTACCTGTCCTTAACCACTAGGCTACCTGCCTCTAACCACTAGGCTACCTGTCTCTAGGCTACTGTCTCTAACCCTAGGCTACCTGTCTAACCTAGGCTACCTGTCTCTAACCACTAACTACCTGTCTCTAACCACTAGGCTATCTGTTCTAAACCACTAGACTACCTGTCTCTAACCACTAGTTACCTGTCTCTAACCCTCTAGGCTACCGGTCTCTAACCACTAGGCTATCTGTCTCTAACCACTAGACTACCTGTCTCTAAGCCTAGTCTACCTGCTCTACCACTAGACTACCTGTCTCTAACCACTAGGCCTCTTCTCTAACCACTAGACTACCTGTCTCTAAACCCTATAGACTACCTGTCTCTAACCACTAGGCTATCTGTCTCATACCACTAGACTACCTGTCTCTAACCACTAGGCTACCTGTCTCTAACCACTAGGCTACCTGTCTCTAACCACTAGGCTATCTGTCTCTAACCACTAGACTACCTGTCTCTAAGCACTAGTCTACCTGCTCTAACCACTAGACTACCTGTCTCTAACCACTAGGCTATCTGTCTCTAACCACTAGACTACCTGTCTCTAACCACTAGTCTACCTGTCTCTAACCACTAGGCTACCTGTCTCTAACCACTAGGCTACCTGTCTCTAACCCCTAGGCTACCTGTCTCTAACCACTAGACTACCTGTCTCTAACCACTAGGCTACCTGTCTCTATCCACTAGGCTATCTGTCTCTAACCACTAGGCTACCTGTCTCTAACCACTAGGCTACCTGCCTCTAACCACTAGGCTACCTGTCTCTAACCACTAGGCTACCTGTCTCTAACCACTAGGCTACCTGCCGCCCCACATAAACACCTTTATGTTTTTCGTTCATTTTATTTGATTGATTTGCCTTTATTTATTTATTTATTATTATTTATTTTTTTCACCTTTATTTAACCAGGTAGGCAAATTGAGAACACGTTCTCATTTACAATTGCGACCTGGCCAAGATAAAGCAAAGCAGTTTGACACATACAACAACACATAGTTACACATGGAGTAAAAACAAACATACAGTCAATAATACAGTGAAAAATAAGTCTATATACAATGTGAGCAAGTAGTGACTAGCTGATCTCGGTCAGTTATTGGTGTAG